>NC_040105.1:113589378-113643103 GCF_003369695.1 Bos indicus x Bos taurus | reverse complement strand
GCTGCACAGACCATGTGGAAGAACAAGCTAGTTAACTGTGGATTAGTAGTTGCTGACCTTGGGCCCCGAGGAAGATGAATTACTTGCGCGGGTGGTTTTAGTAGCCTTCCAGAAGGTTCCCTTCTGGGCCGGGTGAGCTGATTGGAAGTTGCTGATGCCTCTTATGTTGAAAGGAGGATTTCCAGAGGGAAGCTAGAGAACTAGATCCCCTTAAACTCCAGGACTGCTGGGTGAGCGGTGGGGTGGTGTGCTCTGTGTCTTGTTCTGGCTGAAGGAATCACTGGTTCTGTTCTCTGCGATTGTCATGGGCCTTTGTGTTAGAGTCGAACTTTGTAGGGGAGGAGGGAAACCATTTGAGGAAAGACTCTGATGATTTGTTAGAGAAAGGAAACGATGTCCAAACAGATTAGATGAAATAATTGGTAGGAAGACTAGAAAGGAGGGGATTCAGTGGAGGGAGAGGGAGACCTAAATCAGTGTCAGGGGAATTGACCTCGTCAGCACCGATGCAGCACAAGGCCCATTAGACTCTGCTCATTACAGACAGGGAACCTGGGGAGCAAGCGACCCTGTTTTGAACCCTGCACATGGTGAAATCTGCTGTGTCAGCACACTCAGAGAAGTGATGGGAAGGGTGTCATCACTAGAAACACTGAAAGGAAATCCCCACAAGACGTGAACTAAGTTCTGATTCCACAGTGTGGCTATTAGAACGTTTTGGGAGAGAAGAGGAAGTGACGGACCCTGGTGTGGCCGTAACGTGGGCTTTCAGTAGACCTCAGATGTAAAGAGGGCTTCCCAGGTGGCACAGTGGTAAAGAACCCACCTGCCCATGCAGGGGATGCAGAAGACGTGGGTTCAATCCGTGGCTCGGGAAGATCCCCCTGGAATAGGCAATGGTAACCCACTCCAGTATTCTTGCCTGGGAAATCCATGGGCAGAGGAGCCTAGTGGGCTACAGTCCTTTATTGTGCCCTTTGCATGTACAGTGTTCCATTGGTATCTCTAATTTTCTTGAAGAGATCTCTAATTTTTCCCATTCTATTGTTTCCTCTATTTCTTTGCATTGTTCACTTAGGAAGGTTTTATCTATCCTTGCTGTTCTTTGGAACTCTGCATTCAGATGGGTATATTTTTCCTTTTCTCCTTTGCCTTTTGCTTCTCTTCTTTTCTCAAGCTATTCGTAAGGCTACCTCAGACAACCATAAACTGTATGGAAACAGCGTTCAACTGTATGGAAACTTAGATGAGAAGAAAGGGATTCCAGGCATAGAGGATATTGTGTGCAAGATTCAAATGTTTGAAACAAGGCATATTTCTATATGACTGTATAGATTGGTAATTCCTAGTTAAAAGTAGTTAGTGAAACTAATTGCTTTTGTTTATTTAGTCTTGGGAGCCAGTAATTGTTTTGACCTATTTCTCGTGTTTATGTAATATGTCAGTGGAAGTTGGAAATGTGTCTTAAACAATTTTGAAGGAAATAATCTTAAATGGCAGCAAAAGATTATTTGGTTCCAAATGAAAAAAATTCTTACTGATAACCAGTTACTCACTGTAATATATTGCTAGGGGGATTACAGAGCTCCTCCTGCTCTGAAAAATTTAATAGTTTAGACCAGAATTGGTGAACTTTTCCGGTAGAAGGTCAGATACTAAATATTTTTTATCAGGAAAATGGCCAGAGGTACATGAGGCACAGCTGTGTTCCAGTAACACCATGAACCTGGCACAGCAGCTGGGTTTGGCCTGTGAACCCTGAGCCCTCCTGCCTCGGGTCACTAGATGAAGGCAGTTTGAATGGTCTGGAGACCTCCAGGTGTCCTTTCCGGTACTGTATTTCTGAGGTGCTTTGTATGGTTTTGGTGAGTAATTGAAGAATAAAAACTCGAACTAGTTTCTAAGTCTTCCTTCTGCCAGAGGGACTGTACATTATCACCTTTATTGATTTTTGCAGCTTTCAAAAACTTGTGTACAAATTAACAAGAAACATTAAAAAGACTGATTTATTTCCAGAGCCAACAAAGAGAAGATACCTACTCCAAGGTGTGTTTCTTTTGCACATTTCTAACTTGGCAGTAGTGTAGGAAAGGAAAAATGAAACTTTATTTCCTCTTGAAGACTCCACACAAGTGACTTATTGAAGTCTTTTCCACTACAAAGAAATAATTAGCATTCAAGTGGATCTATAAGTTTTTAAAGCAAGCAAATGGCACCCCACTCCAGTACTCTTGCCTGGAAAACCCATGGATGGAGGAGCCTGCTAGGCTGCAGTCCATGGGGTCGCAAAGAGTGGGACATGACAGAGAGACTTCACTTTCGCTTTTCACTTTCCTGCATTGGAGAAGGAAATGGCAACCCACTCCAGTGTTCTTGCCTGGAGAATCCCAGGGATGGCAGAGCCTGGTGGGCTGCCGTCTGTTGGGTTGCACAGAGTCAGACATGACTAAAGTGACTTAGCAGCAGCAGCAGCATATATTATTCAGTGTATAAAAAAAATTCTGTATATGTGTATATGTTTCATATATATGTGTGTATGTGTCTGTGTGTGTCTTTCATATTGACCACTTACAACAGAGTTGAGAAACTTGAGAAAGGAATCTGGGAAGGTGGTGGGGTTTCATAGGTTTTGAGGGGGTAATATCCTGCCCTTATTCCTTGGCCTGGGAGTCTGGGTTACCAGGTGATGTGGCAGTGGGAGGAAGTCACCACTGGCTGTGCAGCCCCTGCTGTGCTCTGTAGAAGGTCCTAGACTGACAGAAGGTGGAAGTCCCTCTGGGGTTTACAACGCTGTTTAAGGAGAGATGAGCTACATATGCAGGTGGAGCCAGGAGACACACCAGTGACAAATACTGAGAAATGTTTAGTGGACCAACCAGTGGATTGGTCACAGGAGGCTCAAGACTTGGGTGAACTTCACACAGCATTTGTGTGGGTTGAAGGAAGGGCAGGATGTGGAAATAAAAAGAGATACGGGATCAGGGGTCATGGCAAAGGCTTGGGCATGGAGGTGAAAATACACACTGTTGTCAGAGTAAAAATCAGACCAGCTGTCTGGCTAGAGTGGGGAGTTTGCAGAAGAGACACGCAGCCAGGATTATGTAGACATTGAGAGACTGGCCACTTGGGTAAAGTCTTAGAATATTGTCAGTGAGTGCATAAGGAGCATAAACTGTTTTAAAATAATTTTTTTAAATAAAAAAGTAGTATGTAAGGAGACATTTTAGGGAGGTTAATCTAACCTGTGTGAAAGTGCTAGAGGCCAGAATGGTCAGGGGGCCAGGAGGGTCATTCTGTTGGGCAGCCCAGGATGATAATGTTATAGAGAGAGCAACTTTAATACAGAAATAGATGCTGTATTTGAAATAATATTTGAATGGTTTTTGAGGCTTTGTTTATGGGGAGGAAAGAGGCTATTACTTAAACATTTTTTAATTTCATTTTGAAATGATTTCAGACTTAAACGTATAAATACCACAAAGAAAGCCTTATAACCTTTACCCAGCTTCCCCAAATGTTAACATTTTATGTAACGTGTCAATACCAGCATTGACACTAAAGTAGCTCAAATACAGACCTCATTCACTGTCTGCCAGCTGACCTACTAAGGTCCTTATTCTTGTCCAGTATGGCACTCAGGATCGGATTGTCTTTCCTTGTCAGTTCCCTGTGTTTTCCTCCAATCCAGGATGTTGCTGCTGCTGCTAAGCTGCTTCAGTCGTGTCCGACTCTGTGCGACCCCATAGATGGCAGCCCACCAGGCTCCCCCATCCCTGGGATTCTCCAGGCAAGAACACTGGAGTGGGTTGCCATTTCCTTCTCCAATGCATGAAAGTGAAAAGTGAAAGGGGAGTCGCTCAGTCGTGTCTGACTCTTCGCGACCCCATGGACTGTAGCCTACCATGCTCCTCCATCCATGGGATTTTCCAGGCAAGAGTACTGGAGTGGGGTGCCATTGCCTTCTCCATCCAATCCAGGATAGATTCTCTGTTTTTCTTGGTCTTTCCTAACCTTGACAATTTTTGCAGAATACGAGCTAGTTATTTTGAAGAATGTCCCTCAGTTTGGAGTTGTGTGATGTTTTCTCACAATACATACCATTTTTTTTTTTTTTTTTTTACAAAAAATATCCTGAAAGTGCCTTTTTCAGGGTATCATATTATTAATAGCAAGCAAGTGATGTCAAGTCTCATGATTGGTGATGACTTTTATCACTTAATTAAGATGGATCTGCTGAGCTCCACTGAAAAGTGCCTATTCTTTCCTCTATTCCTTAATAGCTTGTGGGGAAACACTTTGACACTATGCAGATGTCCTGTATCTCAGAAGTACTTTTGTTCTCTTGTTTTGGCATCCATTGATGATTCTTGCCTGCAACGCTTGGTACTTTGTTCTTTGCCTAATGGTGATATTCTTTGCCTCTTCTCATTGCATTTAATAATTGAAAGAATTCTGTATGAAAGAGCTGTTTCCCCACTGTGCCCTCTGTCCCATGTTTGTTTATTCAGTGATTTAGATCAGTCTGGACTCCTGGGTGTTTATCCTACTGGTATAATGTAATACTTGCATTGTTTTGCTGCTCAAGTCCTGGATTGGGCAGGTGGGAGCTTATTCACATTGGCTGCTGAGAAAAGGGTTCATCTTGGAGTCCAGGTGTGACTGGGGGGTTGATGTTACTGAAGGTAGGGAATTCAGTGACAAGTGGAGATAAGTAAGCTGCCAATTTAACTGCTGATCCAAAGTCTTTAGTCACCTGCTTCCTAAACTGTAAAGGCTTTTCTATGATTGCATTAACTGAGGAATCCCACCCTGTTAGGCAGTTATGTTCTTGTTTGTACACATGCTGAAAAGAAAGATACTTTTCCAAGGAAAGAAAAAAAAAAATCAAGTTTATGACACTTCGGGGTTTGTTTCCATGGTACCTATTGTATATTTTTTCCCAGAAGCTGCTGCTTCCTGCTAATTTATCTCCCTAGGCAGGCAAGATTGTGAAATATTTATAAATACTAGGCCCCACTTTAATTTTCTCTTTTGGCTTTTAAGTGGGGCAAACAGGTTTATACTAGAAGAGAATCCTCAATAGTGGAAAATGGAAATTAAGTCTAATGCTCCTGATGCCATTAAAAGGGGGATGTCCTTTCAGAAGGTGTGTAGGTAGGATGCTGCTCTGCAGACATGAGGCACCTTGGCTTAGGGCTATGTCTGGGATGGGGTGGATAGAAAACACACACCACAAGAACAGGTGCAGATTGTGATTTACTGAGACACTGACTCTTTGTTCTACACAAACCAGAGTAAGAAGCTCAGTCACAGACCCCAGGGCTATTTTTTGGATGGCCTGCACCTCTGCTGTGTTTGAATCTCTGGTGAGCATGTGAGGGAGAAGATGGTCGAGGAGTGCGCCCAGCTTCACAGTGGAGGTGGGCAATAAGAATTTCAATCACTGTTTTGTTTTGTTTTTTAGTTTTTTCTCAAGCCAGGGTGCATTAAAAGCTACCCTGAGGAGCTTGAAAAAAATCCTACTCAGACTGCTCTCCTGTAGGTTCTAATTCTGTAGACCTGAGCTGTTTGATGATTTCTTCAGTTTCTTTGATGGTTCTAATTTCCATCCAGGGTTAAGTGCCTCTGGATCTAGCAGAGACAACTATCTGTGACATCTTCATTCAGTCATATAGGCTTGCTTGTCATGTGATTCTGAAATTGGCATATTCTATGTTATAAGATAAATATATGGGAAAATAACTACAGACAGGCTTGGGTGGCAAACTTCGGTGAAATTCTTAACCTCTTCAAGTCTAACTTTATCATCTGCAAAATGAGATTAATAATACCTCAGAGTTTTTCCAAAGTTAAGCAGTATGTTACATGTAAAATAATCAGTACAATCTCTAGCCCACGGTACAAACGCATTTATTATTTAGTAACATGCACCATGTTACAGTAGAGTGGTGACTTTGGAATCAGTCAAAATTTTCCTCCAGCCCTGGCTGTATAAATTTCTAGCTCTGGGACCTTCAGTTCAGTCGCTCAGTCGTGTGCGACTCTTTGTGACCCCATGGACTGCATCAGACTGCAGCACGCCGGGCCTCCCTGTCCATCACCAACTCCCAGAGTTTACCCAAACTCATGCCCATTGAGTCGGTGATGCCATTCAACCATATAAACCTCTGTCATCCCCTTCTCCTCATGCCTTCAGTCTTTCCCAGCATCAGGGTCTTTTTAAATGAGTCACTTTGAAGTGTCTGCTTGTGAGACTGGCTGTGACTTTTCTCTTAATTTAAGGAGCCGAGTGTTGGACAGCTGGACTCCTGGTCTGAAGGTCAGGTGAGGAATGCTCAGCTGCAGGTGTGCACAGGCTCCTGAGAGTCTCCACTCTGCTTCCTCCAAGACGTGATGTTTTATAATGATTTTTTTTGGGTGTGTGCTGCGTTGGGCCTTCTATAAATACAGGTCCCTTCTATCAGAGCTCTGTAAGGACCCTTTGGAGGTCCCTGGGGGAGAGGGCCACTTCTCTGGCTCTCTAGGTGGGAGTGAGCTGCCCCTTCAGGAGCTGCAGGGGGCGGAGGAGGGCCAGGTGGGCATAGGGATGGCGCTTCTCTGCCTTGGCAGGTGAATAAGGGTGGAGGTGTTAGAGTCAATGGATGGGCGTATGGTCAGCTTAAAGTACATCTGGACCAAGAAGAAAAAAAAGTTCAGGACACATGTCTTCATTTCATGGAGCCATTTTGAGAAATAACAAAACTGAATGACCAGCTTTTTATGAATATTTTTCCAAGTAAAGGTATTAAACCCCAGCAAACAATACTAAAACTACAAAAATAAACAAAGAACCACTGTCATTTATTATCATTGTTTGTTCTTACAGAAATGAGACTACAATACCCTGAAATATAGGAAAGAATATTCAGAAAAAATGATGCAAAAAAAGGAGGAAAGATTCTCAGAATAAAGACGTTTCTTTGAGTTAACTAAATTTAGTTTTGTCACCATCTCCTTATGGTATTTTCTTTTTTTTCCATTTGCCACAGATGGGAAAAATTTCATCATGGCCTAGATTTGGACGGATAGAGCTTCCTAACCTATTTGAGTAAGAAGACCCCCCCCCCTTTTCTGTTGAGGCATAGTTTACATACAGTAAAATGCACAAATCTAAGAGTACAGCTGGATGAATTTTTAATTATTACACATACCTATTGTGGCTCAGCTGGTAAAGAATCCGCCTGCAATGTGGGAGATCTGGGTTCGATCCCTGGGTTGGGAAGATCCCCTGGAGGAGGTAAAGGCTACCCACTCCAGTATTCTGGCCTGGAGAATTCCTTAGATTGAATAGTCCATGGGGTCACAAAGAGTCAGACACAACTGAGCGACTTGCACTTTCACTTTCATGTGACCTCTGTCTACAGGAAGGTCTAGGGGATTTCACACCCTAGATGATGTCTTCATGTCCCATCCCCATCAGTAACTGTCCCAGGCTGACAACTTGTTTCTAATCAAAAACTTGGCAGGATCTGTAATCTTAGACACCACTGAGCAACTCCGTAGTGGAGATGAGAGAACTACAGTGAATTAACACTTTACAATCCCATGTCTAATTAATCTTACTAGTATTTATGTAGGTTTTGATGCCTTCCACATAGGTTAGACATGATTTATTATGTTGAGAAACAATGCTTTTGTGTACATGGAAATGTGCATCTCTTTAAAAAGCTCCAAGATCACCTCCACCCACTTCCTCCCATAAGGAATTGAAGCCCCTAAGTCTGAAAACCACTAGCTTAGGGCCCAGGTCAAGTAGTTGCAACAGGCTGGGATGGGGGCTGTGATGATAGTTGTATTACTTCATGTAGAATCTCTCTGTCTCTTTTTTGTTCTTTAATAGATGATGGTATCAACTTTAGATAAGTCTAAATTTTTTTTCTTAAAAGCTAAAACTGCCTGTACAAGCATACCTCAGAGATACTGTGGGTTTGGTTCCAGACCACTCCAGTGCAATGAGTAGCACAATAAAGTGAGTCACATGGATTATTGTGTTTCCCAGTGCATGTAACAGTTATTTCACTGTAGTCTATCAAGTGTGCAATTGCATTATGTCTAAAAACAATATCATGCAGTTCAGTTCAGTCACTCTGTCGTGTCCGACTCTGCGACCCCAGGGACTACAGCATGCCAGGCTTCCCTGTCCATGACCAACTCCCAGAGTGTACTCAAACTCATGCCCATTGAGTCAGTGATGCCATCTAGCCATCTAATCCTCTGTTGTCGCCTTCTCCTCCCACCTTCAGTCTTTCCCTGTGTCAGGGTCTTCATGAGTCTGAGTCTTCAGCAAGTCATCTGAGTCTTCAGCAAGTCATCATCTTTTTGTTAATGAAGGGTTTGAAATTTTGTGAGAAGTACCAAAAACAGAGACACAAAGTGAGCAAATGCCATTGGAAAAATGGCACTGATAGACTTGCTGCATTCAGCTTGCCACAAACCTTCAGTTGGTAAACATAATGTCTGTAAAGTACAGCAAAGGAAAGTGCAATAAAACGAGGTCTACCTGTGTCGGTCTTTGGGCCTAGCTGTGAGCAGACTCATAGGATTATTTTTTGCTCCTATATAAGGCTGTATGTTGGACTGGTCCTTGCTCTCAGTTTTGTTGCTGATTGATATAGACTGAAAAACAATTGGAAGGTGTCCATTAATCAGATTCATGGAAAAGAACCATCTATCCAAGAAAGAGCATACTTTGGGTTTACCAGGAGTAGAATGTGGCAACAGTGTGGGTTTATAGTCTAAGGACTGATTAATGCTCTGGGTTTAGAGACAAAGTGCCAACATGATAGCCTAGGCTGGGTCATTTTCATTTGTCTGGTAGTAAATTGAGTATCACATGAGAATTACTTTCACAATTTTGATATGTTTTTCATTCATTTGGTACTATGTGAAAAATCATACTACTTTTTTGAGCCTTCATGTAAGTCTCTAAGTACCACTGTCCCATTGAATGAGATGAGGGTCTGTCTGTACTGCTATGAACTGATTACTAAAACTGTAACTGGAGACAGAAGGAGGCCAAGAAAAGCCAAGTGTTCAACTTCAGAGATTAGTAAAATTCATGTTTTGCTGTGGCAATCATATTGGCCTTGGAGCCGTCACCTCTGTATCATAATGTTTGTATATAGCATCGGGGCACTGGTGAGATCCCTGTGTACTTAGAACAGCTTCTGGATTCAGTACAAGACTGAAGATATGTGGGGAGTAAGAACTGCTGTGGGTGTTCACACTCCTCCCTTCCAGGCATCTCTGATTTCTCCACCACCCTCCTCTCAGTCCTATAGGTTCGGGGACTTAAAGTGGATTGTTGCTGACCTGGTCCACAAGTCAAGGAGGTTGTTGGTTAAGAGCAGTGGCCACTCACCTCATTTTCTTTGCTTTGGTGGTATTGTTGTTCAGTTGCCAAGTTGTGTCTGACTCTTTGCGGCCCTGTGGACAGCAGCACATCAGCCTTCCCTGTCCTTCACTATCTCCCAGGGTTTGCTCAAACTCGTGTCCACTGAGTCAGTGAATTGGTGGTATTAGTGACAGTATTTATCTTTATCCCAATGATGTTTTGCCTGGTGCAAATGGATTGTCGAAAGCAATTTGAAACACGGTATGATAAATTGCAGGTGGGGGTAGAAAGAGATCTTGCACAACTGAAACAGTAGCTTACTCTGAGAGCGGGAGCTTGATTACTAAGTAATAACTACACATGACAGCAGTCATGGCTTTACCGTGTTTTAGGAAATCAACTCAGTCCTGCCCACCCTGCTCTCCTCCCTGCCCCTGAGACAGAGCGAGTCTTTCCCATTGAGAAGGTAGGGCTGGGTCACTGGCCTCATCTGGCAGCCCATTAGAAGTGAGTGCTCTGAGGCTGTACCAGAATCATATTAACAAGGCCCCCCAGGTAATTCCCACTCAACACAAACATGGAAAGTCCTGTTCTGGGAAATGTCTTCCTGATCACCCATGAAGAAACAAGCCAGTGCATCTGTCTAGTCACCGTTTGCAATTTGAAAGTTTAGTCTGTTTAGTAAATGTTTTGTTGTATCCTGCCAGGTTACAGGTGGTGTCAGACACAGAACAGGCAGAGGAGCTGTATGTATTGTTCTGAAAATGAGGATTAAGATGATAAAAGTGCTTACAAGCCCAAAGATGCTGGCTAATTGATGGAGGTGTGAGGGATTAACACTTTGAGCATTTGCTAATGAAAGTCATCCATAGAATTAGAAGTTAATATTGACAGTTTGGTCTAGTTGCCTGTTCTGTTGCAATCTGTTTTCTTGTGTTGTTTCAAAAAAAATCCATTTATTTGACTCTTAATCTTTCTTTTGTCTTACTGCTAACCTGCAACTGGAATTGTACAGTTGGTACAACTTAGAATTGCCTTAATGACCTCAGAGTATCTTTTAAATCTTGACCCAAGAAAGTAATATTTTAACTAAAGCTAGAATAGTTGTTCAGATATCTCAGCAGAAATGTTTACTACCTTATTTTTCCATCATCCATGAAGATAAAGCATCTCATGGCATTTCTTCATTTTGTTGGTTACTGGGTGATTTCTAGGTATTTGTGATTATTCCAGACATAAATTTGTATTTCTGTTCTAGAAATACAAATAAATCTTGGCATCTTTTGGTCCTTAAATAAAAAATATAGGAGAAAGATAGTCTTTTACATGATACATGTGTTAAAAAAATCATTTTGGTGTGACTTTTTTCATATGGGAGAGTGGGTTTCAATGAAATTTCTGTAAATTGAAGAACCTTATTTCAGAAAGTTTTCTTCATTTGGTTTTTCATCTGAGGCTGATAAAGATGGAAAAGTAGGCATGAAAATACTGCTTGTAATATCCAGATTGGGGCATTCTTTGAATTCAGCTGTGTATTTTACAATGGATTACAGAAAGTATTTGTTCAGGTGGTTAGCATAATCTGTCATCCAGCTTTGTGGGTTTATGATCCAGGCTGCTTGGTGAATTGCTTAGACCATATTAACATTCAAATTTATTGTTCTTTGAGACAGATATTAGGCTTAATTTCTGTTTGAAAAGTAGAAAACAAAACATCTTACTCCTTACAATGGTGTAGCTTGGTCTAATCTTGGAATTATTTTGTTCTCAAAAAGATGAGATAAAAATGTGTAAATGGCTGCAACAAAGTTGATCACCACTTATCAAGGCAGAAACATTGTCTTTAAGTAAAGGACTGCTAAATTTATTCCTTAATTTATTCGAATGTATGTATTCAGAGAACTTGCTGTGTGCTTAGACTGTTCTAATGTTGGGGTTTAGTCATGAGTTACATGTACATAGTCCCTTTTCTCCTGAAAATTATTCTCAAGGGAAGAAAGCAAGTATTATTCATTTGGAAAGATGGGATATTGTTATATGTTAGGTGATGTAAAGAACAAGTGTAAGAGGATATGTTTCTAAGCTTCTGTAAGGAAGTGATATTTGAGCTGAAATCTGAAACATGAATAAGAAGTGCATGTCATTTATTCTTGAGTTGCTTGTCTAAAAAGCACATAAAATGGATGGTATTAAATTTCTTTCTTTTTTTTTTTTTGGGGCAAATGGGTGGCAACCATGTCTTACTGTGAATGGCTTTGCTTTTGTCTAGGAGAAGCTGCACTGGGTCAGAACTGGTAGACCAGCTTCTAGAACACTGTCCTTTCATCCAGTGCAGATCTATGGCCATAGGAGTCTGGCAGCTCCTACTGGACATGGGAATTCTGTCATCAGGTTAGTAGTATGTGTTCTAAAGGCACAGAATCCAGAAGCTCTTAAAGTGCCTGACCAAAATGTGTTTGGTTTTCTAGATGATATTATAATCAAGATGGAAATTGTTTTTGCTGGTAAATATTTGTGTTCTCTTATAAATGAAGGAGATCAGCCCTGAAATTTCTTTGGAAGTGATGATGCTAAAGCTGAAACTCCAGTACTTTGGCCACCTCATGCGAAGAGTTGACTCATTGGAAAAGGCCCTGATGCTGGGAGGGATTGGGAGCAGGAGGAGAAGGGGATGACAGAGGATGAGATGGCTGGATGGCATCACTGAATCGATGGACGTGAGTCTGAGTGAACTCCTGGAGTTGGTGATGGACAGGGAGGCCTGGCGTGCTGCGATTCATGGGGTCGCAAAGAGTCAGACACGACTGAGCGACTGAACTGATAAATGAAAGTGGCAGGTCATCTTTTGTTATTTCTCACACCTTTTGGTACTTGCTGATTCATTAACTACAACCTGTAAGAGTCTTTCCCTCACCCCATCTCTTCTCTACTCAAAATGATGCTCATGATTTTTAAAAAGATCACTGGACATCTTTAGTTGCTCTAAATGTGTGATTTGTCTTGCTGTACTTAGAATACTCATCAGAAACTGACTATATGAATAGAAGGCACATGCCATTTTAATTGTATAAGGAATCATGAACAGCTAGAAATACAATCTATGAAAATAAACTGTTTAAATAGAAAAGAAAATTGATGTTAACCAGACACTAAAATTGGACAAGGAAATGGCAGCCCACTCCAATATTCTTGCCTGGAGAAACTCATGGACGGAGGAGCCTGGTGGTCTACAGTCCATGGGGTTGCAAAGAGTCAGACATAACTGAAACGACTTAGCACAGACACTAAAATAGATAGTGAATATCTCTTTTCTTTGTTGAGTCCAGGGAATTGAAGAATTAGAAGTCAAGCAGATTGACAGCAATGAAGACCCAGCACAGTCAAAAATAAATAAATAAATAAATAAAAATTGTAAAAATTATGTAGAAAGCAAAGGGATATAGGCTTCCTAAGGATTAGTCATTCCTCTACTTTCACTGCTAGATGTGGACAATGCTGCCTATTTTCTTTTTTTTTTATTATATTTTTTCCTTTTATTTTATTTTTTAACTTTACAATATTGTATTGGTTTTGCCATATATCAACATGAATCCGCCACAGGTGTACACGTGTTCCCCATCCTGAACCCTCCTCCCTCCTTCCTCCCTGTACCATCCCTCTGGGTTGTCCCAGTGCACCAGCTCCAAGCAATGTATAGAACAGTCTTTTGGACTTTGTGGGGGAGGGAGAGGGTGGGATGATTTGGGAGAATGGCATTGAAACATGTATAATGCTACCTATTTTCAAAGTGAACTGCACAGAAAAGTTAATTCTTCATCGTGGTTGTTAGGATTGTATTAATACAGAAAATTCAGATGAAACCTATTTTTGTTTCAAAGCTGAGGTCATATGCTTAATGCTCTTACATTACTAAAACCATTGAAAGAGCTAACAAGTCCTGATGTTTGTTTATTTAGGGGATTGCATCATTCATAATGGTTGAAATATTAAAAGTAAAATACCTAGAGGGTTGAAAGGAAGATAGATTCTCTGAAGGAGTAGATTTGAGACCAAATGTTAGAGGATGTCTACTCAGAAAATCCAGCAAAAGCCAAGTCTACGGATCAATTGCCTACCTGGGTGCAATTTGCCTAAGTGCATTCAAACCCTTTTTTTTTTTTGCATTTGATCCTGACCTTTCAATACAGTATTCCTTTTTACAGGTAGAAAAATTGGGTCTTCAGTTAGGAAGTTGTCCAGAAAGACAGATCCCAATAATCAAACTGCAGACTTTGTTCTTATAACTAGAGACACAGAGAACTAGAGACACAGACATAAAGAACACAAGGGGGATAGGGGAGTGGTGGGATCAATTGGGAGATTGAGATTGATATATATATATATATATATATATATATATCAATATGTATATATATATACACATACATACATACACTATTGATATGTGCACACTAAGTCACTTCAATGGTGTCTGACTCTTTACAGCCTTTTGCAAAGTCTCCAACTTTGACTGCAAAGAATATAATCAGTCTGATTTCAGTATTGACCATCTGGTGATGTCCATGTGTAGAGTCTTCTCTTGTGTTGTTGGAAGAGGGTGTTTGCTATGACCAGTGCGTTTCTTGGCAAACCTCTATTAGCCTTTGCCCTGCTTCATTCTGCACTCCAAGGCCAAATTTGCCTGTTACTCCAGGTGTTGCTTGACTTCCTACTTTTGCATTGCAGTCCCCTATAATGAAAAGGACATCTTTTTTGAGTATTAGTTCTAGAAGGTCTTGGAGGTCTTCATATAACCATTCAACTTCAGCTTCTTCAGCATTCCTGGTCAGGGCATAGACTTGGATTACCGTGATACTGAATGGTTTGCCATGGAAACGAACAGAGATCATTCTGTCATTTTTGAGATTGCATCTAAGTACTGCATTTCAGACTCTCTTGTTGACCATGATGGCTACTCCATTTCTTCCAAAGGGATTCTTGCCCACGGTAGTAGATATAATGATCACCTGAGTTAAATTCACCCATTCCAGTACGTTTTAGTTCACTGATTCCTAAAATGTTGATGTTCACTCTTGCCATCTCCTGTTTGGCCACTTCCAATTTGCCTTGATTAATAGACTTAACATTCCAGGTTCCTATGTAGTATTGCTCTTTACAGCATTGGACTTTACTTCCACCACCAGTCACATCCACAGCTGGGTATTGTTTTTGCTTTGGCTCTGTCTCTCCATTATTTCTGGACTTATTTCTCCATTGATCTCCAGTAGCATATTGAGCACCTACAAACCTGGGGAGTTCATCTTTCAATGTCCTATCTTTCTGCCTTTTCATACTGTTCATGGGGTTCTCAAGGCAAGAGTTCTGAAGTGGTTTGCCATTCACATCTCCAGTGGACCATGATTTGTCAGAATTCTCCACCATGCGCCATGCATCTTGGGTGGCCCTACGTGGCATGGCTCATAGTTTCATAGAGTTAGACAAGGCTGTGTTCCATGTGATTAGATTGGTTAGTTTTCTGTGATTGTGGCTTTCAGTCTGTCTGCTCTCTGTTGGAGAAGTATATGAGGCTTATTGAAGCTTCATGATGGGAAAGACTGACTGAGGGGGAAATTGGGTCTTGTTTTGATGGGCAGAACAAGAAAGAAAGAAATGCCAAAGAAAGGCAATGCCAGAGAATGCTCAAACTACCACACAATTGCACTCATTTCACATGCTAGTAAAGTAATGCTCAAAATTCTCCATGCCAGGCTTCAGCAATACATGAACCATGAACTTCCAGATGTTCAAGCTGGTTTTAGAAAAGGCAGAGGAACCAGAGATCAAATTGCCAATGTCCATTGGATTATCGAAAAAGCAAGACAGTTCCAGAAAAACAAACAAACAAACATATATTTCTGCTTTATTGACTATGCCAAAGCCTTTGACTGTGTGGATCACTTCAAACTGTGGAAAATTCTGAAAGAGATGGGAATACCAGACCACCTGACCTGCCTCTTGAGAAATCTGTATGCAGGTCAGGAAGCAACAGTTAGAACTGTACATGGAACAATAGACTGGTTCCAAATAGGGAAAGGACTAAGTCAAGGCTGTATATTGTCACCCTGCTTATTTAACTTATATGCAGAGTACATCATGAGAAATGCTGGGCTTAAGGAAGCACAAGCTGGAATCAAGATTGCCAGGAGATATATCAATAACCTAAATAACCTCAGATATGCAGATGATACCATCCTTATGGCAGAAAGCGAATATGAACTAAAGAGCTTCTTGATGAAAGTGAAAGAGGAGAATGAAAAAGTTGGCTTAAAGCTCAATATTCAGAAAACTGAGATCATGGCATCTCATCCCATCACTTCATGGCAAATAGATGGGGAAACAGTGGAAACAGCGTCAGACTTTATTTTTGGAGCTCCAAAATTACTGCAGATGGTGACTGCACCCATGAAATTAAAAATGTTTACTCCTTGGAAGAAAAGTTATGACCAACCTCGACAGTATATTAAAAAGCAGAGACATTACTTGACAACAAAGTTCCGTCTAGTCAAGGCTATGGTTTTTCCAGTGGTCATGTACAGATGTGAAAGTTGAACTATAAAGAAAGCTGAGTGCAGAAGAATTGATGCTTTTGAACTGTGATATTGGAGAAGACTCTTGAAAGTCCCTTGAAATTCAAAGGTATCCAACCAATCCATCCTAAAGGAAATCAATCCTGAATGTTCATTGGATGGACTGATGTTGAAGCTGAAACTAATACTTTGGCCACCTGATGCGAAGTTGTTACCCATTTGAAAAGACCCTGATTCTGGGAAAGATTGAAGGCGAGAGAAGAAGGGGATGACAGAGGATGAGATGGTTGGATGGCATCACCGGCTCAATGGAGATGAGTTTGAGTAAACTCCAGGAGTTGGTGATGGACAGGGAGGCCTGGCATGCTACAGTCTGTGGGGTCTCAAAGAGTCGGACAGGACTGAGTGACTGAACTGAACTGATATGAGTAGATGATCCGAATTGGGAAAAAATATGATTTAGCTGAAGCTGGAATAAAATAGTAACTGACATCTTATCCTCTAGCTTAGTTGTGACTTTCCTAAGAAAAAGCTCATCAGACATTTCTGCAAATAATCTAGAAGCAACATATGGGGAATTAAAACCCATGAATGATTATCACATGAAGACACTGAGTCACTATATGATTAAAATGAATTAAAATGAATTCATTAGAGGAGGTTTGGGAACAGGACTTGAATCGTGATATGATGAATCTGACATGCCTTTGTTTATCCACAACATTCATAACAAGCTTATTTCAGTATACTCAATCACAGATTAAAAATTTTAATTAGTAGCTTTTGTATATTTAGTTTCTAGAATACATTGAGATTAGAGGACAAGTGGTATTATCCTCATGTCATGGGTAATAAAAATAGGTTCAGAGAGAAACACCTACAACCATAGCAAAAATGAATTACTCTTGATTAAAAAAAGACAATATTGAACAGTTAATACAGGCTTTTAGAAAAGATAGAAATGTCAGAATAAGACACTAATAGGTTGATTGTAGAGAATGCACTTTGTGTCATGAACTATGTGATGTGCTTTATATTTCTTTTTCTTTTTTTTTAATTTTATTTTATTTTAAAACTTTACAATATTGTATTAGTTTTGCCAAATATCGAAATGAATCTGCCACAGGTATACATGTGTTCCCCATCCTGAACCCTCCTCCCTCCTCCCTCCCCATACCATCCCTCTGGGTCGTCCCAGTGCACCAGCCCCAAGCATCCAGTATCGTGCATCGAACCTGGACTGGCGACTCGTTTCGTACATGATATTATACATGTTTCAATGCCATTCTCCCAAATCTGCCCACCCTCTCCCTCTCCCACAGAGTCCATAAGACTGATCTATACATCAGTGTCTCTTTTGCTGTCTCGTACACAGGGTTATTGTTACCATCTTTCTAAATTCCATATATATGCGTTAGTATACTGTATTGGTGTTTTTCTTTCTGGCTTACTTCACTCTGTATAATAGGCTCCAGTTTCATCCACCTCATTAGAACTGATTCAAATGAATTCTTTTTAATGGCTGAGTAATACTCCATTGTGTATATGTACCACAGCTTTCTTATCCATTCGTCTGCTGATGGACATCTAGGTTGCTTCCATGTCCTGGCTATTATAAACAGTGCTGCATTTCTTATTTCATCTTCAGATGAATTGTATAAAATAGTTTCTATTATTTTAAAGTGAGGAAACTGAGGCATACAGATCAGGTAACCTATCTAAGGTCACACACGTGGTGTGTGGCATGTTCCATGTCTGTCTGGCTCTCATACCCGCACTTTTAACACCTGCTAGAGTGTGTGCCTAGGAGTTATGGGGGTCATTCTAGCTTCCCTTCTGAGATGTGATAATCAGAAACTATAGAATTGTTAGACTGACTCTGAAATGGTTACAATTCAGTGCCACTGGCACCACCACTGTTCACAGAACACCTTGCCATGGTAAAGCAAATTCAAATAGGATGCATCATTCGACTAAGTATGGAAAATTTTCTTTAATGTAGCATGCTTTTAATATAGGCCAGAAGTTTCCCAGGAAAAGTCAAGGAGCATTTCAGCAAATTTTAAAAAGCTTTCTAAGAAGGAGTTGAATTAAGCTAGAGGTGGCTGTGACTTTCTGTGACTCCGTGGACTGGCATTCTCTGGCAGCTCTTCTTAACTGTTTCCTATCCTGGACTCAGAAGTGTGTGCAGTCCTGATGGGTGTACCCAGAGTAATGGGGGCATAAGGGGGTCTGCAGTAAACTTGCAAGCAGTCCTCATGGTTTAGCTCCACTCCTTTCTCCCCCACTGAGGAAGCAGATTGGAATGCCAGTGAGAGGACCTTGTTACAGGGAAACCCTAAGTCTGGTGTAGGTTCTAAAAATGAAACTCTTAGAAAAAATTTGGTTCCTGGTATTAACTGCATATTACTTGCAGTCTTTTGTCACTCCGATCACCACATACAGTGCTATGCCTGTGGAGTTGACAGTCACTGTAGCGTGCATTGTCAGCACATTCTTTTTCTCTTGGTGTGATCGTGTACATTTGGGAATGGTAATTCCTCTGGGAAAATTGGCAGTGGGGAGCTATAGACCTGTTTAATCCCATATTATAAGTACAAACTATGAAAAGACAAAATTAATGAACCCACTGCAAGTCTCTTCTGGAGAGAAAATATCTTTTTTTTCCCTCTGTACTAGAGGTATAAGCAAACTTCTAAGCTCTGGTAAAATGTTTTGGGCCAAAATTTTTTTAACCTAATCAAAGATTAGATTATCCAGACTCAGAATGAACTATAGTCAGAGAAAAGGAAGGTGTCCAGGGACATCATCCTTTTCCAGTTGTGTTGTCACAGCTCTTCCTAAGATTCAGTGCTTATGATCCCATCATAACTTCTGTTCCAATCTTGTGATCTCCGTTCATTGTAGCCTGAATCCTACGGTTGTTTATTTCCTCATGCCCTTGTAAAGTTCTGCTGTTTCCTTGTCTGGTCAGGTTCTTCCCTCCCCTCAAGGGGGAGCCCAAGTCCTACCTTGAGCACAGAGCTTCTGTGATGTCTGCAGTCTGTGGCAGCCTTGTGTAATGGACACAAGTGTGTGTGTTAGTCGCTCAGTCGTGTCCGATTCTTTGCAACCACATGCACTGTAGCCCACCAGGCTCCTCTGTCCATGGAATTCTCCAGGCAAGAATATTGGAGTGGGTTGCCATCCCCTTCTCCAGGGAATCTTCTTGACCCAGGGATGAACCTGAGTTTCTCACATTGTAGGCAGTTTTGTTACCATCTGAGCCAGTGAAGCCCTCACTTTTAGTACTTTACTGCTCTTGCTGTTTGTATCAAAAATTTTTTTTCCATTTTCCTGTGTCATTCTTGGTATCCTATGGTATCCATTCCACTATATTATCCATTTATTTTTACCCATTCTAGTGAAATGCCCTCTAAAGTCCTCTTGACTCATTAACTTACATTGTATGTCCACAAGCTGAAAACCCAGTCCTGTGGTTCTTTCAATACCTTTTTGATATCTGAAGGCTCTGAAGTTCTGCCTGTGCAGTTCCACACTGGGGTTCCTCTAATTTGCTGTCTTCTCTCTAATCCCTTTAACACTATGCGAGGAAACTGCCTCTTGTCTCTGCTGCTGCCAAGTCGCTTCAGTTGTGTCCGACTCTGTGCGACCCCATGGACTGCAGCCTACCGGGCTTCTCCGTCCATGGGATTCTCCAGGCAAGAACACTGGAATAGGTTGCCATTTCCTTCTCCAACCTCTTGTCTCTATGTAAATATAATTCTGTTCTTTAAGAATGGGTTTTTTAAAAAGAGACAGATTTTTTTTCCATTAAAATAAAATGTTTAAATCAGGAAAATGGAACTATTGCAGGTTTTTAGTCTCATGTGAAGAAAAAAACTCCTCTTCTATACAAAATAACTTTTAAATCTAAGCTGAGTAGATCATTTGAAAGAAATGAGTGCATTGGTTGTCAAGGGTAATCTCCGGGGGAAGAAAGAAGAGTTGTGGTAACTTATTCAAACTGAAAGCCAAATCAAGTCAACCAGAATGTACTTTTTTTCTAACTCTTTTCTACTGCTGTGTAGGGGGGAGGAAAAGTGGAGGAGGGTAGGAATATTGAAGTCTCGCTGTAGCGAAAGGCAGCCTAATAATTCCTTCAGGAGGAGTAAGACATGTTTCTCTCTTAACACTGACTCGTTGGAGAATTAAGCTGTGTGTCATCTTGGCTGTTTTCATTCAGCCACCTGTGTTACAGCCCTCCCAGCTTGCCAGGGGAGGGAGTGGTGGTGCTGTGAATAACTGAGTCTGTGAATCATGATACATAAAACTGTATTCTACCAATTACAGGGCAACTAACATTTATGCTGCTGTTAAAAGAGTCATAGAGGACTGCTAAAATTTAAATCACACTGCACTCAGGCAGGTAAAGAAAAATGTAACTTTGTTTTTCTCTAAGCGGTCTGTTATTTGCTGTTCACATGAGCCTCTGTCCTGCTGGATCACCAGAAAGAATGAAAAGAGAAGCCCCCATAATTTTAGCCTAATCAAGTAAAATTATTCTAGCAAGCAGATTTTTAAAAACTTCTTTGATTAGCTCCTGAGCATAGTTTGGTAAAATGGTTCAGTCTGTCTGTGCTCTCTCCTTGCTCCTCTGCAAGATAGCTTTTGGGGATATGGTGGGTGCTGTGGGCCCTTGACCCTGGGCTCCCCTGTCAGGGTGGCTCTTTCCCATGCCCACTGATCTTGCCTAGTGACCCTGGAGTATAACTTGGGTGAGCTGTTATTGTGGAGCCAGGGCCTGGCACTGGGTCTGTCTCTCTGGGCTTGATCAGTGCCCTGTGGTCCTGGCCAGTGTGCCCTCCTGGATGTGTGCTGGCATTCTGATGCCCCTGAGGCCCACAGACCTCCATTCATTCACCTGCCCTCTGCTCTCTCTCCCTGACCTTCCCTCTATCCTGTTTAAAAAATCATACCTGTTCATTGTTGTTCCTGTTAATGAGCAGAGCACTTAATTGGATGGCACCTTCAATTC
Source organism: Bos indicus x Bos taurus (assembly GCF_003369695.1). Taxonomy (NCBI): domain Eukaryota; kingdom Metazoa; phylum Chordata; class Mammalia; order Artiodactyla; family Bovidae; genus Bos; species Bos indicus x Bos taurus. The sequence continues at coordinate 113,622,147 of NC_040105.1, read as the reverse complement.
CTCACTAACGAACTGTAGGGAAAGCTCAGGCCAGTGGGTTAAGAGGATTTTGTTCATATTCATGACTCCATGGTCTAAATAGAGAAACATATGGGTGGGTTTTGAAGGTAGAAGGTACAGTAAGGAGAGCAGGAAGTCAGGAAGATGCGTGGCGTGTTGAGACAATCCAAGGCAGCTTGATATGTCTGGAGCAGTAGGTCACAACCAGTGGAACTCAGAACCTTAAGAGGAGTGGGGAGCAGGCTCAGATTGGTTACAGGGGTCTGAAAATCTACAGGGAAGCCAAGCATTATCTTTGTATTGAATAAAGAGAATGACTTAACTGTATATAGATGCTGCTGAAATAAGTAAGATACAATTTACTTGAATTCATGGTAATATTTTGGTCATATATTTGCTTGACAGGTACAGAGTTTATGTGTCTTTGATCTATTTCTATGTTAAAGGGGACCCCCCCACACACACTAATAAGATGGGCTTCCCAGGTGGTTTAGTGATAAAGAATCCACCTGCCAGTGCAGGAGCCACAGGAGATATTGGTTCGATCCCTGGGTCAAAAAGATCCCCTGGAGAAGGGAATGGCAACCCACTCCAGTATTCTTACCTGGAGAATCCCACAGACAGAGGAGTCTGGTGAGCTACAGTCCATGGGGTCACAGAGTCAGACACAACTGAGTGACTGAGCACAGCACGCAACTACTTAAAAATGGGAAACAAATAAACAAATGGCTTGGGCTAACCTAACCTAGCAGTGACAATAATAATTTTTAAAAATAGCAGTAATAGTTAATACTTATATGTACTTACCACATTCTGAACATTTTACATGTGACTCATTTAATGCTTACAACATTTGGAGCTGTTCTGATTTTACAGACGAGGAACTAATATTGTGTAACTTGCCCAAAGGGCAGGCCTCTGTACTTGGTGGCAGCAACGTGAACTGAAGGCAGAAAGCAAAGCATGGTTTGAAACCATGATACCTTAAAAATTAAGCAGATATAACCTGAGATCTCATGAATCTAGTTTGGGTTAGAGAGGTAAGACAAGGATATCAGTATTTTTTTTTTTTTTTTTAAGAAGAGGCTGAGGCACACCAAGGTTGAAATCTACTGGTTTATGACATTAGTCCTACAGAAAGAGCTCTGCTAAGTGACAGGGAATGTGAAGGTTAAGTAAATCACAGTCTCAAAATATTACATAAAGAAGCCAGATTAATTTTATCAGGACATAAAGATTTTATTGAGCATGATACCTGTCACACTTGGCTAACACTTCTGAAATTCTGTAAATTTAGCTTCATAAACATTTATATCTGGAAAGGGATTTTCTAGGTAACTGAATTTGCTCTTCTTAGTTTTCAGGTAAGGAAAAGGGACAAGAAATAGAGAGCCTAGGAAAAGACACCCTCTTGCCAGACTCTTCACTGAGTGACTTACTTAACAACATTCATGTACCTTCAGGTTTGTGTTAATAACTGTGCTAAAGCCTTGTAAGAGATGTGACCACATATATGTAAGTAACGGAAGGCCTTTTATGAGACCAGTGTTATTATGACAAAGTTAAGAAAAGGAAACTGAGTGTAAACATGAAAACTGTAACAAATATTACTGAATGGGATCTGGCAATATATAAAAATGATAATATATGATAAAATGATATTTATCCCAGGAATATTAGGGTGATTCAACATCTAAAAATCACAGTATAATCCACCATATTCAGTCCCCATAAGAAAACCAAAAGTATATGACAAACTCTGCAGATGCATGAAAGCATTTTTAAAAATTCAACATTCATGATAAAAAATTTTCAGAAAACCGAGAATGTAAGGGAATTTCTTCAATCTGGTATAACCTTACATGAAACATATAGCTTACATCATACTTAATAGCAAAAGACTGAATACTTTTCCGCTAAAACTGTGAACAAGGCTAATATATTGCCTTTTATCACTGTTTCCAACATGAGCCAGTGCAATACGGCCAGACAAAGAAATGGTATACAGATTAGAAGGAAAAAAATAAAGCCATCTTTCTTTGTAGATGACCTAATAATAAACATAAATTATATACAGAGAAGATTCCAAGGAATCCACAAGAAACCCACTAGACCTAATAAGTGGTTTAGCAAGATTGCAGGCTATAAGATCAATGTACAGAATCACATTTCTCTGTACTAGCACAAAAAAGAACCTATGAAATGCTTAGGTGCAAGTCTTAAGAAAGTGTGTAAGAGCTGTATGTCACACACTTCATAAGCCTGATAGTAAAAAATCAGGAATTAAGTAGGGAATCTATTCATGTTCATGGATTGGAAGCTTTGATATTGTTTAGATATTAATTCTCCCCACATTGGCCAATCACTTCTATGGCTGTCATCTCCTGCCCTGTTGCCCTCACTATACCTATATAATATAAAACCCATGTTTGGAAACATTGACCTTTAAGCAGGGAGTGTCTGGAGCTCAGTCTTCTTTTTTCTGCTGTCTCTCTGGATGCACCGTCACTCAGTCATATTTTTAATATCAACTCCACAGTGATGACTCCCATAATTCAGATCCCTGTCTTCTCCGAGGACTTTATTATATAATAATAGCACCACCACCAATTCCTGCATCACCTCTGACCCCTTTATTCTCCTTATCCTGCCTAACTTGTCCTTTTTTATCTGACATGTGTAAGCACCATGAGAAATCCATTGGCATCCTTAATTTCTGAGATGGTGCTAGATTAACACCTAACTGGAAAGATCAACTGCAAGTCCGCATTCCTGCTTCCCCAAACTGCACTTTGTATTCTTGACTTTTTCTGATTAGATTCTCATTTTATGATCCTTGGAGAGGACGAAATACTGGATGAGTAAACAAAGGTTTTTTGAGTATCTCTCAAAATTTTTTTCATGATGAAACTTGGCATAAGTTTTGTATTAGGGTCATAGTAAAAACTGCTATGAAATCAGCTGTTCTCAGTCTTTGTTATTACTCATCACTCCTTCTCCTAAGGAAAAACTAAGTCCTCTAAAATTTCCATTGTTTACAGATAAGACTTGCTCCAGGTGTGGAAACAGACTGCTTTTCTCTATCAGTTTAGGAATAGAATAGGAATTTTAACAAAAATTAAACTTTTAGGCTTGCTTGGGCCAACATTTGAAATGTAGCTGTTTAATTAAATAGTAAACATTAGTTCTCAAATCTTCAGTGTGAAAAAGTGACATCAGTAATATTTTATTCAGTTTTAGGTGAATGTGTAGCTATATGTCCTGGACCCTTAATGAAACCTGTCACATTCGCAACTTTATCCTGTTTGGTAAATTTCCTCTATAAGCGTAACTAGTAGCCTGATGCTATGAAAAGTCACCTTCTCTTGAGAAGTTTGAATAGGTATTTGTATTCATGATATCAGTGATCTCAAAAAAATAAAATCCAATTGTCACGCAACCACCATCCCACTTTTTCTTTTTGTTATAGGAATTTGCTTTGTGAAGCAAAATAGACCTATCTGGTTATAGGTGTTATGGGAAGATCTAAGGTGGGATAGTACTTGAGTGTCAGATATCCTCTTGGGGTCCGTAGGTGTTGGATGTGGTAGAGATTGACTCTGTGCCTCTTGAAGAACATTCTGTTGTGGTGTCGAGAACTTGGTGGCAGTGGTTTCTTAGGGAAAAAACTAAATCTGGCCCAGGAAACATTTCTGGGGGGGGGGGGGGAAGGTCCCTAATGCTTTTCGTTGCCTGATATTTAACAAGGATGGAATGGACTCTGGGTTGTCCAGGAAAAGGTGGATTCTGGCGTTGCCAGCTGACCGGTCATTGCTTCCTGACATGATGGGGACGAGTCTGCTCTAGACTCACTCTTCTGCCTGGGCTGCAGGTCCTGCCCCTCCTTGATGACTTCGTGTGCCTGCTTTCTCAGTTCCTCACCCTCTGTCGTATTCTTACTTTTGCTTCCATCCTTTTTGCTTTACAGCCAAACACCTCAGCAAAACACCCAAACTCGTTAGCAGTAGCAGACATGCCCTGACTGTCCTGGCCTTGGCTTTGCCTCTCGCCATTTCCAATTTCCCTGTGCTGATCATCCTGCCAAGTTCCAGAACCTCACCTTGGATAGCACTTCTCCCAAGACGCCTCTGAATCACAGATCAGGCTAAGTGACTCTTGCTTCTGTTGGCAGAGTATTTCAAAGATGGATTTTTCTAAGCCAACTAAATAGTCTGTAGGTTTTGTTTTTCATATATTTGTGTGCTGTGCATCTTCTGTTTGTTGTGGAATCATGTTTGACAGATTCCTGTATAGTTTGTCTTGGTTCTGGTTCGTTCCATGGCCTAGAATTTCACCAGCCTCTTGCTGGGGTCATCTGAGATTCCTGCTAAAACCTGGCTTTTCCTCAGCTCCTTCCAAACATGGCAGGGCAGCAGCAGCCTGGCTCAGGATGGGAGGTAGGGACAGGCCTGCCCCAATCCCCGGGCCACCCTCTTCCTGACAGAATTCTGATTTGGAGACAATGTGTTCCCCACCTTCGTTAAGTCCCAGTCTAGATTGTCTAAGGTGAAGGTTGATGTGTAGTGTGTATATAAGAAGCACTCAAGCTAATGACAGGCCCTGTGGTGGCACTAATGGCAACTTAACATAGAAACTGACTGAGGCCACGTCTCACATTGTTAGCGTCCTCTGTGGGGTGCAACATGCTCATGCCCAAGATAGTGCTGGCTCACATGTGCATGGAAGGTCATGTGTGACACCTCCACTGGATTAGCATGTGCCAGTTATTCATGGCCCACACCTCTTGAACCACTAGACTCCAAACTTTTGTCTGTTTTATGGCTGTTGGATGCATTTAACACATTTTCCTCTAGGAACCGTGTTATGTGTGGAGTGGTAGCTCCTGGCAGCTCAGTGAACATGCTATGCAATATTGAGACAGACATAGATAGGACTTGTGCATTTTTAAAGTTACATCAATATACAAATGTAAAGTGATCTTATTTACATAATATTTCTGTAAGAAATACTTCCAGCTTTACATCCTGAAATTCTAGGAAATTTCTTCCACTGTTGAAAAGGAAATAGAGTTTTCCAACTCCAAAATGATACCGGTTGCTCTTGAACCTTGAGGTACAAGTATTTTGGTGAAAACCTCAGTAAAGTATGTGGGTTTTATCTGTTATCTGGAAGATGTATGGTAGCTTAATTTTGAAAGACTTCATTTGAAAAGACTTAATTGGAAACCCATTACACTAATTCTCATGAAGGAATTTTCACTAAGAGAGTTCTGGAAACACTTGTAGGGATACCAGTTAAACTCAAGTTTCTAGAAATTGTACTAAATCTAACTGGTATAAAACAAAGTCTATTATCCAGGTAATGTCTCTTGTGAATTGCTGCCTGAGGCTTTTTGTTGAAACTAAACACCGACTGTTTAGCCCTCTCAGAGCTGAGAGTCTCTGTTGGGAGATTTTTGGGGGTGGGGAATTTTCTGCAGCTTCTCTGGTGCAGTGTGAATTGTGTAGATAATTGTGAGACAGTTGGCTGGGTTGGAAACTGTCACCAAGTCTGCACTAATTATTTCTTAGGGGAAGATGAGTAGTGATTGTGACCGTCAGTTACTGTTATTTTGTTTAAGGTATTTGCAAAGTCACCGTCTCTTTAGTGTTTGATATTAGAAAGTTATTCATGTTGGATTTTAGTGACAAGGGAGTAAGAGGAGGGACTGCTGCTGGAAGCTGGGAGGATGATGGAAGAGCTGAGGGGAATAGCTCTGGGGTATAAGCAGGGTCCCTTAGTTGAGCTGACTGCAAAGAAAAAGTTGAACTCTTGAGCAGCAGTCATCTGGTGAGGTTGGCATAGTACTCTCTGAAATTTAAGGTCCTCAGTTAATTTCTTCTACAAAGATCTATTGAATGCTTCATATGGATGATGTTGTGCTCTAAGTGTTAGGACTGTTGGTGGTGGTGTTCAGTTGCTCAGTCATATGTGACTCTTTGCGACCCCATGGACAGCAGCAGACCAGACTTCCCTGTCTTTCATCATCTCCCATAGCTTGCTCAAACTCATGTCCATTGAGTTAGTGGTGCCATCCAACCATCTGGTCCTCTGTCGTCCCCTTTTCCCACCTTCAGTCTTTCCCAGCATCAGAGTCTTTTCCAGTGAGTCTGCTTTTCATATCAGGTGGCCAAAGTATTGGAGCTTCAACTTCAGCATCAGTCCTTCTAATAAATATTCAGGATTGATTTCCTTTAGGATTGACTGGTTTGATCTCCTTGCAGTCCAAGGGACTCTCAAGAGTCTTCTTCAACACCACAGTTCAAAAGCCTCAATTCTTCAGCGTTCCCCCTTCTTTATAGTCCAACTCTCACATCCATACATGACTACTGGAAAAACTGTAGTTTTGACTAGAAGGGACCTTTGTTGGCAAAGTAATGTCTCTGCTTTTTAATATGCTGTCTAGGTGGGTCATAACTTTTCTTCCAAGGAACAAGCGTCTTTTAATTTCTTGGCTGCAGTGATTTTGGAGCCCAAGGAAATACAGTTTCTCACTGTTTTCATTGTTTCCCCTTCTATTTGCTGTGAAGTGATGGGACTGGATGCCATGATCTTCATTTTTTGAAAGTTGAGTTTTAAGCCAGCTTTCTCATTTGCCTCTTTCACCTTTATCGAGAGGCTCTTTAGTTCAACTTTGCTTTCTGCCATAAGTGAGAGGGTAACAGGCAGGAAGGCCAGGGGTCTCCAAATGGAGGAAATAGCCTGCAAGTGTCAGACATTTTTATCTCTCTTAAGCTGGCAGGAGGAAACAAACTAGCAATATTTTTTCCTTTTTCTATACAAATTTAAAAGGAGATTCTCTTAAAATACTGTATTGCCATAATGACACCTGGTTTCACCTGAAGTTAACTATTCTCAAATCTAGAGATAACCAATGCATTTCTCTTATGGAAATGTTTATTTTAAGCTATGCTAATGTACTATGCATTTACCCCAAACTCTGTCTTCAAGTCGGTTCTGCCTCTTGGCTCAGAACCTACTTGACAAACCAGTATGTTATATTCAGATATTGTTCCCCTAATCTATGTAAATGAAACTATTTGTATGGTACTCTGCCCTTCTTCAAGATTCAAGTTAATCATTTTATGGCCCGGGATGAATCATCTGGTGCCAAGATTATCCCAAAATGCATCTTATGGGTGAGGGGCCTGGTGCCATTCTGAGTTTTAAGACATTCCTTTCTTTCATTAACAGACTGCTAGTGACTATATAACATCCAGCTAAAGACTAGCAGGGAGGTACTCTTCTGCCCCTTTCTGATGCCTATGTCAGAAGCTTTCTCTATCTCCTTTATACTTTAAGAAAACTTTACTACACAAAAGCTCTGAGCGATCAAGCCTCATCTCTGGCCCCATTGAATTCTTCTCCTCCGGGGGCCAAGAATCCCGGTGTCTTTTTTCATTCAACAACAACCTTTCATAAGGATGTGTCATCTGCATATCTGAGGTTATTGATATTTCTCCCTGCCTTGATTCCAGCTTGTGCTTCATCCAGCCTGACTTTTCACGTGATGTACTCTGCATGTAAGTTAAATAAGCAGGGTAACAATATACAGCCTTGATGTACTCCTTTCCCAATTTGGAACCAGTCTGTTGTTCCACGTCCAGTTCTAACTGTTGCTTCTTGACCAGCATACAGATTTCTCAGGAGGCAGGTAAGGTGGTCTGACATTCCCATCTCTCTAAGAATTTCCCACTCTTTTCTGTGATCCACACAGTCAAAGGCTTTAGCACAGTCAATGAAACAGAGTAGATGATTGTCTGGAATTCTCTTCCTTTTTTGATGATCCAACAATGTTCGCAATTTGATCTCTGGTTCCTCTGCCTTTTCTAAATGCAGCTTGAATATCTGGAAGTTCTCAGTTCACATACTGTTGAAGCCTAGCTCGAAAGATGTTGAGCATTACCTTGCTAGCATGTGAAATGAACACAATTATTTGGTACTTTGAATATTCTTTGGCATTGCCTTTCTTTGGGATTGGAATGAAAACTGACATTTTCCAGTCCTGTGGCCACTGCTGAGTTCTCCATATTTGCTGGCATACTGAGTACAGCACTTTCACAGCATCATCTTTTAGGATATGAAATAGCTCAGGTGGAATTCCATTATCTCTACTAGCTTTGTTCGTAGTGATGCTTCCTAAAGCCCACTTGACTTAGCACGCACAATGTCTGGTTCTCGGTGAGTGATCACACCATCATGGTTATCTGGGTCATGAAGATCTTTTTCGTATAGTTCTTCTGTGTATTCTTGCCACCACCTCTTAATATCTCCTTCCTCTGTTAAGTCTATCACCTAACAGAAACCTAATGATTTTTGTCCTGTATTGTGCCCATCTTTGTATGAAATGTTCCCTTGGGAGCTCTAATTTTCTTGGAGATGTCTAGTCTTTCCCATTCTGTTGTTTTCCTCTGTTTCTTTGCACTGTCCACTTAGGAACACTTTCTCATCTCTGTTTGATATTCTTTGGAAGTCTGCTGTAACCAGGAACAAAACAGGTGGAAATCTCTATTCTCATGTCTAGGAGGGAAAGACAATTTCATAAATAAACAGATTTATGTCAGTTAACAGTGGTACCCCCATCCAAGGGCAAAAGAGAAGCCTCAGCATGATGGTAGGAGGGGAGAATTCATATCTACAATAAAACCCCATTCTCACCAGAGATGCTCAGGGGCCTCAAACAAACCTTGTATGCACCAGGATCCAGGGATCCCACAGAGACTGAGCCAGAAGTGTGTTTGAGCATCTCCTGTGGAGGTACGGGTCAGCAGCGGACTGCCACAGGGACAGGGGCTTTGGTGCAGCAGACTTGGGTATGGCATAACCCCTCTTGGAGGAGGTCGCCATTAACCCCACCTTAGAGCTGCCAGAACTTATACAGGGCTGGGAAATAGACTCTTGGAGTGCACAAACAGGACCTTGTGCACCAGGACCCAGGATAAAGGAGCAGTGACCCCACAAGAGACTGAGCCAGACTTGCCTGTGAATGTCCAGGAGTCTCCAGTGGAGGCATGGATTGGAGGTGGCCTGCTGCAGGGCTGGGGGCACTGAGTGTAGCAGTACATGCATAGGATCATTGGAAAGAGGTAACCATTATCTTCATTACCTCCACCATAGTTTACCTCCCAGGTAAATAGCAGGGAGGGAACACAGCTCCACCATCAACAGAAAATTGAGGAGGGTTCAGGATGGGGAACACATGTATACCTGTGGCAGATTCATTTCGATATTTGGCAAAACTAATACAATATTGTAAAGTTTGAAAATAAAATACAATTTAAAAAATTTAAAAAAAGAAAATTTGTTTAAAGATTTACTGAGCATGGCCCTGCCCATCAGAACAAGACCCAGTTTCCCCCTCAGTCTATGCTATCAGGAAGGTTCCATAAGCCTCTTATCCTTCTCCATAGGGGGCAGACAGACTAAAAGCCACAATCACAGAAAACTAACCAATCTAATCACATGGAACACAGCCTTGTCTAACTCAATGAAACTATGAGCCATGCCATGTAGGGCCACCCAAGATGCATGGGTAATGGTGGAGAGTTTTGACAAAACGTGGTCCACTGGAGAAAGGAATGGCAAACCACTTCAGTATTCTTGCCTTGAGAACCCCATGAACAGTATAAAAAGGCAAAAAGATAGGACACTGGAAGATGAGCCCTCCCAGGTTGGTAGATGTCCAATATGCTACTGAAGATCACTGGAGAAATAAGTCCAGAAAGAGTGAAGAGACAGAACCAAAGCAAAAACAACACACCCAGCTGTGGATGTGAATGGTGATGGAAGCAAGGTCCAATGCTGTAAAGAGCAATACTACATAGGAACCTGGAATGTTAAGTCCAGGAATTAAGGCAAATTGGAAGCGGTCAAACAGGAGATGGCAAGAGTGAATGTTGACATTTTAGGAATCAGCAAGCTCAAATAGACTGGAATGGGAGAATTTAACTCAGATGACAATTATATCTACTACTGTGGGCAGGAATCACTTAGAAGAAAAGAAGTAGCCATCACAGTCAATAAAGAGTTCAAAAATACAGTACTTGGATGAAATCTTAAAAATGACAGAATGATCTCTGTTCATTTTCAAGGCAAACCATTCAGTATCATGGTAATCCAAGTCTATGCCCAAGTAATGCTGAAGAAGGTGAAGTTGAACAGTTTTATGAAGACCTCCAAGATCTTCTAGAACTAACACCCCAAAAAGATGTCCTTTTCCAACCTAGATAGCATATTAAAAAGCAGAGACATTACTTTGCCAACAAAGGTCTGTCTAGTCAAGGCTGTGGTTTTTCCAGTGGTCATGTATGGATGTGAGAGTTGGACTGTGAAGAAAGCTGAGTGCCGAAGAATTGATGCTTTTGAACTGTGGTGTTGGAGAAGACTCTTGAGAGTCCCTTGGACTGCAAGGAGATCCAACCAGTCCATTCTGAAGGAGATCAGCCCTGGGATTTCTTTGGAAGGAATGATGCTAAAGCTGAAACTCCAGTACTTTGGCCACCTCATGCGAAGAGTTGACTCATTGGAAAAGACCCTGATGCTGGGAGGGATTGGGGGCAAGAGGAGAAGGGGACGACAGAGGATGAGATGGCTGGATGTCATCACCGACTCAATGGACACAAATTTGGGTGAACTCCGGGAGTTGGTGATGGACAGGGAGGCCCAGTGTGCTGCGGTCCATGGGGTCGCAAAGAGTCAGACATGACTGAGCAACTGAAGTGAACTGAATTTTAATTTAATTGATTTAATTTTATGGGAGTTTATTTGGTCTACTTCTGCTTCATTGACTATGCTAAAGCCTTTGACTGTGTGGTCACAACAAACTGTGGAAAATTCTTCAAGAGAGGGGGGTACCAGACCATGTTGCCTTCCCCCTGAGAAATCTGTATCAGGTCAAAAAGGAACAGTTATTTCCGGACATGGAACGATGGACTGGTTACAAATTTGTACAGCAGCATGTCAAGGCTGTATATTGTCACCTTGCGTATGTAACTTTTATGCAGAGTACATCATGTGAAATACCAAGCTGGAAGAAGCACAAGCTGAAATCAAGAATTCCAGGAGAAATATCAATAATCTCCAATATGTAGACGATACCACCCTTATGGCAGAAAGAGAAGAGGAACTAAAGAGCCTCTTGATAAAAGTGAAAAAGGAGTGAAAAAGCTGGCTTAAATAGATAACTCAGATAACTAAGGTCATGGCATCTGGTCCCATCACTTCATGGCAAATTGATGGGGAAGCAGTGAAAACAGTGACAGACTTTATTTTCTGGGGCTCTAAAATCACTGCAGATGGCAACTGCAGGCATGAAATTAAAAGATGCTTGCTCCTTGGAAGAAAAGCTATGACCAACCTAGACAGCATATTAAAAAACAGAGGCATTACTTGCCATATAGTCAAAGCTATGGTTTTTCCAGTTATCATGTATGGATATGAGAGTTAGACCCTAAAGAAAGCTGAGCCCTGAAGATTGATGCTTTTGAACTGTGGTGTTGGAGAGGACTCCTGAGAGTCCCTTGAAGTGCAAGGATATCAAACCAGTCAGTCCTAAAGGATATCAGTCCTGAATATACATTGGAAAAGACTGATGCTGAAGCTGAAGCCCCAGTACTTTGGCCACGTGATGTGAAGTATTGACACACTAGAAAAGACCCTCATGCTAGAAATGATTGAAGGCAGGAGGAGAAGGGGATGACAGAGGATGAGATGGCATCATCATGAGTTGGATGGCATCATCATGAGTTGGATGGCATCACTGACTCCATGGACATGAGTTTTATCAAGCTCTGGGAGTTGGTGATGGACAGGAAGCCTGGCATGCTGTGGTTCATGAGGTCGCAAAGAGTCGGACATGACTGAGTGACTGAACTGAACTGAGTTGATTTACAATGCTGTGTTAGTTTCAGGTGTACAGTACAGTGATTCAGTTATACATATACATGTATCTATTCTTTTTCAGATTCTTTTCCCATTTAGATTATTTAGCTTCCCAAGGACATAAGGCTTGCTCATCAAATTTCCAATCATAGTACCCCCGCTTCCCCAGGAGTCTGGAAACCAAGGACAAGTTTCGAGTGACATGTAAAGGTCTCACAGTTTCCCCATTATTTCACAATGGACCTCCCTTTTATATTTCAATCTGTGACATACTGACTCGAGTGCAGGAAGACTGTCATCCAGAAAGCCAGTCCCATAAGAAAACCCGCTGCCTTCTGTCCCCCACGTTTGGAGAATTGATTTAACATCCTGGCATATCTCTGCTCTTCATGGATGAAGTAGCCAGGGAACTAGATGTCCTCACCTCTTCCCAGAAAAAGGAGATGGTCAGTAGTCCTCTGTCCCAAGGCCTCAAAGGGGTATGGACGCCAAGGCACTGTCTCCACTGCCACCACAGTGGTGCTAATATCCTAGTTAATGTCATCATTCCCTCCTTTATGGCCTGTCCAAGGTCTCCCTGCTGTCAACCTGCACTTCGGCTGGCCTGGGTGGCTTGCCTGGTGGGGTAACACTGGCCTTTGACCCCGAGGTTTGACCTCCCAGTGGGCTCACTGTGTCAGGCATATGGTTGTGGACAGTGCTGTTTTTGGCCTTCACGGAGTGTGGAGCTGCTTGGAGGGGCCAGTTGGGTCCTTCAAGCACAGATGGCAGAAGCAAAGGTATGGGGAGACCTGCTGCTTTTCCAAATCATGTTTCACAGCTTCATTTCTAAGGAGCAACAAAAACAGAACCGCATTTTCTCTGCTGATGCGTCAGCCTCTTCAGTTAGCCTCGACCCCATGATATGTGTCTCCATGATGTTTCCTGGCTGTCAGAGCATCCAGCTTACTGGGCTTAAACCTCTGCAGGATCTTTCTAGCTGGACATTTGAAAGTCAGGGAAATGATTACATCTGAGGCTAAAAAGTTCACTTGACATTATATCAGCTTGGAAAATGGAGAATACAGAATTACAAAATCTCAAAACCAGACATCTCTATCATCATCTAAACTTGTTTTAAAGATTAAAAAATAATTCCAAAGACTCGAAATAACCTACTTTACCATGATCATAAAAAGATGCGCTGACATGTCTGGGCTCAAAATAGGACCAGGTGGCAAGTAATTTGTGATCACATTGGAATATTCCTTTATTTATACCTATTTTATTGAATGCCTTAGTGTTATTAGCATTTTTATGAAAATAAATCTAGATTCTGTTAAAGGAACATTTAAACTATTTCAGCATCTCTTATTTCTATCATTAGGTGATGTAGAACCAGTGTGAATTAGGTGCTTAAAAATTTAGTATGGATGTGGTCAGGTGTGTTAGAAAGGGGCTTGGATGCACTGAAATAGTTTGTTTAAAATTCAATGACTAAATAGCCTCCTCTCCCAAATACACACACACACACACACACACACACACACACACACACACACTTTTCTCTGGAGGTAGAGGTGGGAAAGAGGAAAAGAGATAAATATTTGCTTACAAGTGTGTAGTCATAAACTATTTTTAAAGACACCATACTCTAGAGGTTTCTGATTTAGGTAGTCAAGAAAATTAGAATCATTCACACTAGAAATCCTAAAGTTAAAATCACAATTATTTGACACCTCATTAGTAAGGCACTTTTTTTTTTTTAGTATTTTAGTATTTTATTTAGTATTCAGTATTTTTCTAGACTATCCAGTATCATCTGATAATTTCACATGCTGAATGTATTCCCTGTGCTGTGCATCACACCCTTGTATCTGATTTTATACCCAGCAGTTTCTTCCTCTTCATCCCCTTCCCCTATTTTACCCCCACCCCTTTCCCTGCTGGGCCACTAGTTTGTTCTCTGTATCTGTGTGTCTGAAAGCACTTTTAATTGCTTCTTTTTTCCCCAAAAATTTCACTATTCTTGCTGGAGGCACTGATGAATGGCTGATGTGGAGCCTTCTGAAAGGCATGCAGTACTTAAATAATAAAACAAAAATTTTTGGTGGAGAAGAGATTGTTTATGCTTCTCTTTTTTTGCTCACTTAAGGACAACATCTACTTTAGAGAGATCCATATTCCTGAACTGCAAACTTTGTAGAAGCCGAAGGAAATGGTCCTTGTCAAGCTGAAATGTTAACCCTCTCTCTGGTTGCTATCCCAACCCACCCTCTCTTCCTCCTTAGAAAACATGAGCTGGGTCTGGGCTCCTGAGAGATCAGTGCAGGGTGCGAATATCTGCTGAGGCTGCACCCGAGTCAGACTTTGAATGCTTGGTTGATAGTAAGAGGATGCGAAATGATATAAACTAGAACACTTTCTAACACCATACACAAAAATAAACTCAAAATGGATTAAAGGTCTAAATGTAAGACCAGAAACTATAAAACTCCTAGAGGAAAGCATAGGCAAAACACTATCTGACATAAATCAGCAGGATTCTCTATGACCCACCTCCCAGAGTAATGGGAATAAAATCAAAACTAAACAAATGGGACCTAATTAAACTTAAAGGCTTTTGCACAATGGAGGACATCCTTTTAAAAGCCATCCGTGGCTTCAGAGGGCAGAAGGAAAAATATTGAAAGTGTAAACACAAAAAGAAGTTCTAGAATCACTGACCTGACAGCACTGTTTTGTCTCTTGGTAGTGAAGTTGCTTATTCTGAATAATGTGTATCTACTAGTCTGGCAACTTAAAGTATTTTGAGGCTGTAAGGAGTATTTAGAATGTACTTAGTTGACATGGAGTTTCTAAACATTTAAGCTCAGTCATCTTGCAGACGATTCGTGGTGAGGGCCTCTTTGGCCTTGCTGAAGGGTGTTGAGGAAGAGAGGACACATTTTTGCTAAAAATTCAGCTCTGAGGGCACTTATTTTTAGTAACATAGTCTGAGATTATTACCTTTAATTATTGTGAAAGTCAAAGTGTGCATAAATCTCTTTGTGATCGTATAATACATTGTAAACTAGGACATGTGCGTTGCAACACAAGTATTTTTTATAAATGTTATGTGGCCATCTTAAAAACTTCACATTTGCAAGAGATTTTCTCTTTTTCTATACTGATTAAACTCTAAGTTGTCAAAGTCACATCTACATTTTCTTCTACTCAGAGAGTTTTCCTGAGCTATCTGTTTTCACCTTTAGAAAATGAAATTTGTTAATGAGACCAGTCCTGTTGTCTACAGTTCAAATGTCTGTACTAATGTTGATAATGCTCTTTACTTGATAACTTGTTATCGTGCAGTTTCTAATTGTGAGCTCTCTAAGCCTGGCAAGGTCTCTTTTGGGGAAAATTCCTGGTGTCATTCTTCGAGGGAAATTTCCATATAATTTTGGATGGTTGAAACCAGGTAGAAATAGTGGGAAAGAGTGCATTCTTAGCTAGAGAGAAGAATGTTTTTCCCTAGAACACCTTGATCTGTGTTGTAAAAACTTGTAGTGTCCACAGTAAATCCCTGAGGCAGACTTGGGTCCAGGTGCCTGCGTGGCCTCTGAGAGGTGTGGGTACTGGCATCTGATAGCTTTTTACAAAGGCACGAGGTGTACTCCGTGACTCCAGGTCATGGACCATGACAACATCACACTGGGTAAGAGAGCGTTGCTGTTTGCCTGCTGAGGCTTTTCTAGCTTAAGAGTGCCTTGCTGACAAGTTCAAAGGCATATTTTGCCCATAAGCTCAGGTGACTCCTGAGTGGCAACATCACACATAAAATAAAGCAAAAAATTAAGCAATTAGGCCACTGTCATCAATCAAACTGGATAATTTCAGACAAAAATAAACAAAGGTGGATTTTTAGAAGTGGCTTGATTTTTTTAATTTTTATTTTTTAATATAAGTTTATTTATTTTAATTGGAGGCTAATTACAATATTGTATTGGTTTTGCCATACATTGACAGGAATCCATAAAGTGGCTTGATTTTTTTTTAAATGAAAGTTTGGGTATTAGTCATCTGTTGCTGCATACAGATTACCCAAACATTTAGCAGCTTACAGCAACAAACCCTGCTGCAGAGTTTCTAAGAGTGGGGAATCCAGGAAGGTTCAGCTGGTGCCTTCAGCTCCGGATCTCATGGGCTGCAGTCAAGGTCAGTCAGGGTGCAGTCAAGGTTGGTCAGGGTGCAGCCTGTGAGGCCCTCTTCCAGGCTCACCATCTCCTCCTTTGCTGGTGCTGGCTGCTGGCTGGAGACCTCGGCTCCTTCCTTTGGGCCCTTTCCTTGGGACAACTTGCAGCCCAGTGGCTGACTCCCCTCAGGGACCAGGGGTACCCAAGATAGAAGCCCCTAAGAGGGATCCTGGTACTTTCACTGTCTCTGGTCACTTGGAGCCCCAGGTCCAGTCCATTCATGGGAGCAGGGGATCACATATGTACGGATGTGAGAGTTGGACCATAAAGAAAGCTGAGTGCCAGAGAATTGATGCTTTTGAACTGTTGTGTTAGGGAACACTCTCGAGAGTCCCTTGGACTGCAAGGAGATCCAACCAGTCAATCCTAAAGGAAATCAGTCCTGAATATTCATTGGAAGGACTGATACTGAAGTTGAAGCTCTGATACTTTGGCCACCTCATACGAAGAACTGACTCACAGGAAAAGACCCTGATGCTTGGAAAGATTGGGAGAAGGCAATGGCACCCCACTCCAATACTCTTGCCTGGAAAATCCCATGGACAGAGGAGCCTGGTGGGCTGCAGTCCATGGAGTCGCTAAGAGTCAGATATGACTGAGCGACTTCACTTTCACTTTTCACTTTCATGCGTTGGAGAAGGAAATGGCAAACCAGTTCAGTGTTCTTGCCTGGAGAGTCCCAGGGACGGGGGAGCCTGGTGGGCTGCCGTCTATGGGGTCGCATAGAGTCGGAGACGACTGGGGCAACTTAGCAGCAGCAGCAGCAGCAGCAGGAAAGATTGAAGGTAGGAGGAGAAGGGGACAACAGAGGATAAGATGGTTGGATGGCATCACCAACTCAATGGACATGAGTTTGATCAAGCTCTGGGAGTTGGTGATGGACAGGGAAACCTGGCATGCTACAGTCCATGGGGTTGCAAAGAGTTGGACAGGACTGAGCGACTGAACTGACTACCCCCCTGGGTCGTCCCTGCCTCTCCTTAAACATTTGGGACTTTGTGATAAATAATGGAAACTAAAAGCTCTGCCCTGAGAACCCAGGATTGGGCTCATTTCTCCCTCTTCAGTGTTAGTGTTTGGGAATGTCCTCAGTGTACACATTTCCAGTGTGAATGATTTGATACCTTACAGAACGAGGTTATATAAAACCAAAACAGTGACAAGCATCCTGTGGAAGGAATGTTCTGGCCCCCTGAGACCCCAGTGGTTTCCTGGGGATAAGTGAGGAAACCTGCATCCTCAGGTTTGGATGAGGTGAGGATGTGGAGTAGAGGCTGCCAGATTTCCTGGTGGAGATACAGAAGCAGGACGAGCTCACAAGCTCCAACCTCAGCCTGGCTGTGCTTCCTACTCCTGTTGCTTTGTCATGTGTAGAGAGAATAAAAACAGGATCTGTGCAAGGAGGGTGGTAAGAGTGAGAGGTAATGCACGCGGGGCAGTGCTGGTGTGAGCTGACACTGACGTGAACTCACGTCATGTGTCCTGGGCATGTGTCTCCAGAGTAATCTGTCTGAAATGTCTTCTTTTCCTTGTGGTCAGGGACTAGTTATGTCAGCTCCACATTCTCTCTGACGAACGTTCATCCCCACACTTCTCCATCCTGTGAATCTCTTCAATGGACCAGCAAGTGAGTGGGGCCTTGAGCCTGGGAGCCTGTCTTGTCAGACAAGGTGCCTGAGATAACTGGGGTTGAGCCCAGCCACAGAGCTTTTGACAAAGCCTTTTTTCCTCTCATCTTTCCCTTCAGTCTCACCTGTCCTTCCACCCACAGCCTCCCCTGAACACCTCACGTGCTCACAGTCCATTGCCCCGCGTCTTTGCAGCACTTTTCATCTGTGATGGATTTCGTGCCTCCTTCCAGGGGTGCTGGTGCTGCCTCCTGGTTAGGTGATGGGAGCAGGGACCGTGCACTGTCATTCGCCAACTCTAACCATGCTCCACGTGATGATGGGCATAGATGGATGCGGCTGTGTTTTCTTCCTAACAGAAGACGCGCTGGGGCCACATGGCCACCAGACTCCTTGGCCAGAGGCCACCATCACCATCACTAATGCCCTCTTCTCTCCCCACAGCCTGCGCCTTCTGGTACAACGGACTCTCCTTTGTCTTCCTCATCTAACTCCTGTTCATCACCCTGTTCTTGGAACCGACTAAAGCCACCATGCAAGGTAAGAGCCCCTTGTTCTCTGCTCCAGGGCGGGGTGCATCTGGGGGTCCCCAGGGTGTCGTTATCAGATGGGAGAGATGCCAGTCCAGTGTGGAGCTGGGGCATATGGTGATGACGTGTTTCTGTCACTTGCGGTTGTTTTCCCGTACATGTTCCCCAGCAGGCCTGCATTTGTAGGTGTGCAGAGGGTCTGGAAGGTTCTGGAACTCAACGTGTAGTCATGAAAATGAAGCAGATCTGCAAGTTCTCTGTGCTGGGAGTAGGCAGTGGGAAGTGCAGCTAGGACAGGAGCTGGAGGCTTGGGGAGGAAGCTGGCAGTCGTGGCTGCTTCACACGTCAGCTGGGATCTGACACGTGTGCCTCAGTCAGGTACAGAAAGACACGGATTCTAGTTCTAGTCTTTCAAGTGGGTGATTGCAAACCTGTAGCTCCTTCCCCATTGCTTTCCAGGAACCTGAAGGTGTATAGAGAAATAGTGACTGTTTCCTGAGGCTCCAATGAGGAAGCTGGTCTGGTTTGAAGTTCTTACACAAAGAGAGAAATTAAACTGCACTGAGTTAATCGAATTAATTGGTTTTTGAAATGATGCCATTACAAGAAATCACGACTGTGCCCCACATCTTAGATGAGAATGATGGCAGTGTGTTTACAGCAAAAGACAGGAAGTCAGGTTTGACGTGGGAATGGCTGTGGCTCCATGGTACCAGCTCACAGTGCTGACTTCTCAGGAAAAGCAGTAAAGTCCTGGTGTAAACAGAGCAGTAAATCATGACTCTGTCTTTCCCATTCTCCCCCCAACTGTTAAATTGATTGTTCATCCTGATGGTTAGGACTGCAGATGCTCTGTTGGTTTTCTTGCCTTAGGAAGAACTTAAATAATAGCTCTTCTAATTCACTTAAATCTTAATACACACAGTGAAGAAGGGCTAGAGAAATGTGAGTCTATACAAATCCTTATCAGACCAAAAATATGTTGTTTATAGGACCCCACCCACCCCAGTCTCCTTCCTAGAGTCCAAAATAAACAAAGACATTTAAATATCATAGCTTCTGGCCTTGGAACCAGGATGATAACACACAGGCAACTCCTACCTCATGGCTGGGAGCTCATGTATTAAAGAAAGCTTTCACCTCTAGAATTAAGTGCTTTAGAAATGAGTACCTGTTTGTCCTCGATTAAATGATCTGCTGCTTTTCTGTCAGGGTGTCCCCAGTTTTATCTGGAACCAGGTCACAGGGTTTCCTTGTCACACTTAGTGATGACACCTGGCTTTGCTTCTTCCCAAGTGACCCAGCCCCGCTCTGCCCAGGGCCTTGTCTCTTGTCGGGGTGGGCGTGTGTGACATGGCCCTCATCTCTGCCTGAGCATAGAGGGGGTGATTCGGTCAGGAAACACATAGGTGAAGCATGAGATCAGATATGCAGAGCAGCTTCTGTGTGTGGAAAGAAATGTCTGAATACCCAGAGTGTTGCATGTCAGAACACAGACAGCATCGTGTGCACAGATGTCTGCCTCCCCGCCACCCCCACCCCCCAGACACACACCCCACCCACCCGGGGCCAAGGGACTAACAGCTCAGAGGGAGCCTGCAGGCATCTTTCCACCTGGTACCTGGGGACAGGGCTTGGGGTTGTGTGTCCTGTTCTTCTGTCCTTCCTGTGTTTCAGCGCTGAGGGGCATGGCCAAGATTCATAACCTTATCTATTTGCTGTGTCTGGAATCGCACAGGGACTGGAGGGAGGGAGGCCCCACGTGGTCTATTATGACTCACAGTCTGGTCATAGGACTCACAGTCTGGCGGTTCTACGCCTGTGATTAGAGGCACCTAGGCCAGGTGTTTCTGGTGGGGCCACAGTCCAGGGTTCAAACCACATGGTCCAGGAAGATGCCTGTGTGGCATCCACACAGATGGTGGTGGACCTGGTGGACCTGGAGGGGTGGTGCCCTGCAGCTTTGCAGGGTCTCTGGGTCACGTACCTTTGGCCTTTCAAGTTCCTGTTCACACACGTTTCTCACAAATGGGTAGGAAGGTCCAGTGTCATCTGGGAGAGAAGTCTAGGGCATCTGCTCTGCCTGCCATACAGGGCCTCTGCCACATGGATGCACACACAGGTGCATGCACACACCTGCATATACATATACATATATATGTATATACACCCACATATGCGCACACACATCCCCCACATATATACACACACATGTGCATGCACACACACACACAAACACTTGCACACACATGCACATGCCCCCACATGCACACATACCCGCACATAGAGACAGGTGGGTGTGCACAGTCAGGGCTCAGAGGATGGGAACCCTTAGTAAGTCAGTGTGTAAATTGCTTCTCCTTTCTCCTTGGATTTCTCAACAGGAGTCAGATGTCAGTGTAGTTCAGGCTCAGGGTGGTCTCAGCAAAGCCTGTCTCCCTGGGCTGGGAATATCCACCCTCCCAACTCTTGGCTCCTCTGACATTCTCCTTTTCCCCTGTCCACTCAGGTCACCCCAGAGGCTGAGCCAGAGCCCACTTTAGTGCAGTTATTTATGGAGTCCCTCCTTATGCACCACCTCGAAGATGGCAAGGGTTTTGCTCTTTTGTTCATGACTGTGTTTCCAGGACCAGGGACAGCTCCTGGTATCTAGCCATCTGTCCATCAATATTTACAGAATGAATGAATCAGTGCATTTGTTTCCAGAGACTAGAGTTCTTGGCATCTAGGAACCCAGCCCTAATCCTCTGCTTCCCTGGGCCTCCACGAGAGCCAACGTCGCAGGACAGTTGATCACTCACACCTGTCTCTCCTCTGGGGACAGAAGCTCAGGGGCAGGGTCATAGGTCCTGGGAGTTTGCTACTTTAGATTTACTGGGTATTAACCCACTCCAGTGCTCTTGCCTGGAGAATCCCAGGGACAGAGGAGCCTGGTGGGCTGCCGTCTATGGGGTCTCACAGAGTCGGACACGACTGAAGCAACTTAGCAGCAGCAGCAGCAGCAGGGGATTATGAGTAATTGAAGAAGTCAGAATGTTGTATGCTTTCCTTACAACTTTAGGGATTTTATTGAAGCCTAAGATACTGAAGGAAGGTCAGGAAATCTTCACTTGCTGTTTGCTTATTAGTGGGCTTTGCATTTAAATTGAGACTTCACTCCATTAAATAGGAACTAATATGTAGTTAACTTCAGGTGGCCCAAATATTCCAAGTTGATGAGATATTAAGTTCTGTAACTAGACATGTATGTATTAAGTTCCCTATGCCTATACATAATGCATATCCCCATTTTGGTGGAACAATTGGTATTTTGTTTGGATGGATGGAACATAAGTGGTGAAATGTGTGAATGTAAAAGTTCATATACTGTGTATACTCAGCACACACTGACTAATGATAACATGACTATTATTTTGAAGGATAATATTATTACTTTGAATGTCAGAGTGAGCTAGATTTAAAAATCTCAATCTCATAGCTAGTCCTAACCTCAAGATTTTTCCTAGTGCTCTGTAAATATCAGCTAAGAATTGTGTTATATACAGGCTTTCTTGTTAACAAGCCCAAGACACACAGGTACCATGTAGGTGGTCATGCTCTTAACCCCTGTGTTGTCTGACTGTGCCCAGGACAGAACACTGTTCTCAGTATTGCAAGCACAGAGGGAAGCCTAATCACTGAATAAATACTTGTTAGCTGATACGTTACCAGGCCCTGGGCACAAGGGACTGAAGAGATGATATGGGTTTGTTGAAGGGAGATATTTTAATTTGCTTCAGTGCAGATTGATGACATATGTGGATATTATATAGAAAATACATCTTATTGAGTATGATTATTTATTTCTTTCAACAAATGTTAGTTGAAAGACTTCCCTTCACAAAACACTATGTGTGGGTTTGTGGAGGATAAGAATGAGAAGAAAGCATGGTTCTTCACTGGCATGGTCTCCCAAGCATGCTGGCTCTTGTGTGTTTTATTGAAGGGTAGTTTTGTCAAAGAAGCTGTCTTTGGAAGCCACGGACTTATTCCAGTGAGGTTGTTATTTCTTTATACGTATCTCAGATTAATCCTCTGCAGTCTCCTTTGGACTTTGCCTTAAGTAGGTTCAATGGTGGGCTTCCCAGGTGGCTCAGTAGTAAAGAATCTGCCTGCCAATGCAGGAGACATGGGTTCAATCCCTGGGTGGGGAAGATCCCCTGGAGGAGGGCATGGCAACCCACTCCAGTATGCTTGCCTGAGAAATCCCACAGACTGAGGAGCCTGGCGGGCTATAGCCCATAGGGACACAAAGAGTTGCACACAACTGAAGTGACTTACCATGCACACATGCAGGCTCCATGGTGGCAGGTCACTGTCCTTTTAACGTGGGTCTGATGTGATAGTATTTGGAGTCAACTTTGATGGGGAAAAAACTGGTGATGAATTAGTTATGTCAATTTTAGAAAAGAAAAAACAGATAAAACCCAGAGTATAAAACTGCGGGGAGCTGCCCATGAGAATGGGGTCCTTTATCTAAAGGACACAGCCCTGGGAGCTGCCTCAGTCCTCGAGGGTTTGCTTGCAAACATAGCTCTCTGTCCTGCCACCCCAGAGATTAGGCAATTATTTACTGCAGACACCTGGAGTTCTGGACAAACTTCTCACGCACAGGGAAATGTTATCTGGTGTAAGAAATAATAACAGGGTGCCATTCCCATGCTCTCAAGATTTCTTGTGACTTTTCGTAAGATGTATAGGTCAACCAAGAAAAATGTTAACTGTCTTGTTTTTCTCTTGCTCTCCTGTATAAATATAAGGTGCTGAATAAAGTCGTGGTCAGACCGCTTCCCTTTGTGGAGACGTGTCTGATCCTCTCGACCCCATCTTTGCTGTAGTATTCTTTTGCTGTAGTATTCTTTCTCAGCCACATCGTGCACGTTCTCGGGACCTGATCAACTTTGCTGGCTGGCTCCGGCATAAAACAGTGTCTGAAGGTCATGCCTCATGATGATTGAGGAGGTTTAAGATTTATTGGAATGAGAGCACCGTGGATGATATACATGAGTGACAAAAGATGGAACATCTTTCTGAGATGGGTTCATGTGGATGTGTGGATGTACAAAACTAAAACATCAGGCAAAGTGAGATGGGGGAACCAGGAAGCAGCATCCTGAAGGGGGTACTGATTAGCTTGATCTCCCTGAAATCTTGACCACAGCCATCTGGCTGCACCCACTTGGCCCAGACCAGAGAGTCAGGTGGAGTGTCTTCAGAGGCCTAGGGACAGGGTGCTAAGAGGGGTCAGTTTCCTATGTGTCAGGAGCTGCGGTGAGTGCTCCCTATACACGACCTTGTTTAATTAGTGGATGGAAAAATGATTGATTGAAATGGCATGAACCTCCCTCCATTCTGGAATGAAAAAAACCCACTGGGTTATAAATCCACTTAACCAACTAGGAACCTGCATGGTGAGGGGATGGTGTGACTGCACTCTCCTCCTGCCATGGAGATTGGTGAAACTCAGTCACTTTTTGGACAGTCTAGACTCCTGACCATTTCCTGTCCCACCTCACCAGCCTTTCCACCAGTCAGGGAGCACTTCCCCCATAAGGCTGGGATTCACCATCAGGTTCCACACACCCGATCATACTTTCTTAGATTTTGGTTCTGTAGATGTTCAGAGTCCCGAGTCCTTTTCAGTTGGTTTCAACAGAGAGTTTTACATCCTTGCATGCAAGGACAGCTCTCACTTTATCAGTAAAGTGTCCGGGGTCTGCGGTGAGAGCCACAATCTGGTGTGGGATGTGGACTTTGCTATAAATCACTTCTCTCTCCTTGCTCAGTCCTTCCAGCATCTTGTCTTAGTTCTCATGCCCTCCTGTGGGCTGGGGTGGGTAAGAGGGCCTTCTCCATTCTTTTCTTTTTTGGCGGAGAGAGTCATTTATTTATTGGGGGCTGTTTGAGAAGGAGTTCTCTAAATGTCAAGATTACGGTGCTTTTTGGGCAATACTAGCCATTGACCTGCAGCGAAGATATCTTAGAAGCATCATCATCTAATCAGTTCACAGGTAAAATGTTGTGTCTCTCTGTCTCACACACACACACATGCACACACACACACAAGCTGAAGGACCAGAGATATGGGTCATCTCTGGTGGGTAATTATTTCTAACAGCAAAGATGTTGTTTGGTTCAGGGACCCTCACTCATTGGAAGCCTTCTCTGAGACTGAACGACTCATAGGTGGGAACAGAGCCCTGGGGGGTGGAGGGGGACAGAAGGGCATTGGATTCCTGGGTGGGTCTTCCTAGGTCTCCCTGTTCAGTCACAGAAGCCTTCTGAAGGCTTCTGAAGGTCCTTCTGAAGGCTTCTGAAGGTCCTTCTGAAGCAGGTGAAGCTCACATGAGGATCCAGACCTGGCTGAGGTGGTCAGGTTGCCAAAGGAAACCAAAAGGACCAAACTTTCAGGATATGGCTTCCAAATATTTTTCAACATGTGGTTTTTGTAGAGATTTTCTCCTTTTGTTAAAGGGGTGGGTTTCTAAAGTATCTTCTTTTTTCTACATAATTTTTCTGAGTAATTTTGAGCAAGGTAGCAATTTCCCCGCTGTGTTTGCCTAAGTTTACAATGACTCAAAAGTCATTAAGAAGGTCTTTTTCTCGTAATTTAGATCTCTTTCAACATTTGGGAGGAGGATAGAGTTAGAAGGGGGTGATCAAGGAGAGGCTTCATTGTGCTTTGAGGACAAGGGTGAGCGATTTAGCAGGTCAGGTTCATTTTTG
The DNA here is from genome assembly GCF_003369695.1 of Bos indicus x Bos taurus. NCBI lineage: Eukaryota > Metazoa > Chordata > Mammalia > Artiodactyla > Bovidae > Bos > Bos indicus x Bos taurus. The sequence goes on along the minus strand of NC_040105.1, from coordinate 113,597,091 downwards.
TAAACTGTTGACAAAGTTTTTCGAAGATAATAGGGAAAATATTTTATTCTCTTCAGCTCTGAACAGGGTCCGAGTTTAAGAGGAAATTGTAATCATCATAGGATAGTGTGTGTGTGTGTGTGCGCGCGCGTGTGCGTGCGCGTGTAAAATAATCACCAGAAGGCCTCACCCTCATGTTCTGACCCAGGAAACACTTTACCAGAATCACTGAAGGCTCCTGAGAAAAGAAAATGATGCTGCATTTGCTGACGTGAAGCAGCAGAGCGGTCTGTAACTTGTAAAGCTGTGTTTAGATGTCAGAGAGGAAATAGTAGCAGATATTTTAAACTGCTGGCATCTGGTTTTTGTTAAAAACACTGTTACTCTTTATACCATTAAGCTTATTATTACTGTGGTTTATTATGTCATCATAAAGCAAAAGACAAGGAAATATTTCATTGAGCAAATTATTTGGGGGTAAGTGCTTTATTATCAATATCAGCTCAACAAAACAGAATGCTACCAAAATGATGAGATGCTTTCTTCTTGAATTTTTGAGTAAATTAATGGTAAGACTTCTAGGTTATTTTATGTGTTCTTTTTTGGGAGTGGTTATTTTGAATTTGGCAAAGAGCATTCAGTGACACAGAACTTTCAGACAACACATATAATTCTCATCTCAGGAAACACGGGGTCATATTATTATGAGTCATTTTCAGAAGTCCTGAACTTTGCACTTTATTTGGCTGTGATCAACCAAATCTGCAGTGTGATCTTACCTGTGATTTAGGTGCTGTTCATCATGACAAGGTCGGGGGTGGGGGGTGCTGAATTGGATGTCAGTTTGCTGATTCAAGCTGGAAATGACTCTTCTTTTGTTTATTCACTTGATGGACACACACTGGTGCCCTGTACCAGCACTGTCCTGGGCATTTGAACACTTAGAAATAGCACAGGACATACATTAACGACATGGGTCCTGGGCAGCAGGTTCCTTCAGTTCTCAGGGTCCTGGTTTATCCCCCCATGCTGAGTCCACATGCTAGTCCTAGACAGAACACTAAGTCATCTGCCATGGAGTCAAGTTCATGGATACCATGTCCCGTGCTTGTGCTGAATAAATGGTTAAAGAGCTCAGAGGAGGAGGTCATCCCTTTTACTTGAAAATGTATCTTCCCTTCAAAAGGATTCAGCTGATTCGATTTGCTTCTGTGTATATCTGGAGTACATTTATTTCAGTTTTGAAGTTGATTTACTTCACAGTCTGGATGAGACTAATTTTTGATGGATTGTCTTGTTAAAGTCTAAGCTTTGCTTTGCATATAACTATTTCTCTTAAACAGACCCATGTATGTTTGCATGCTGCCGCTGCTTCAGTCGTGTCCGACTCTGTGCAGCCCCATAGACAGCAGCTCACCAGGCTCCTCCGTCCCTCGGATTCACCAGGCAAGAACACTGGAGTGGGTTGCCATTTCCTTCTCCAGTGCATGAAAGTGAAAAGTGAAAGTGAAGTCACTTAGTCGCGTCTGACTCTTATAGATTCATACAAAAGAACCCTTTCAGATGAAGACTTATATTTAACTTTCAAGCAGTGCTAATTACTAATTGAAAGAACCACTAGGTAACACATGCAAGGCTTGTGTCTACCAGGCAGCTCTTCCAAGCTTTCTATACCTCATTGAGTCCTCTCAACACCCCATGAGATAGGAATCCATACTATTTATGTTTTACAGAAAAGGAAGCTGAGAAACACACAGAGGTTCATGAATAATTCCTGAAATGAACATTTAAAAAAATTGGTCCAATAAGTGAAAGCTTCTAATATAAATAATTCAGTTACTGACCAAGGCATTTCCCACATTCTACTGGTTTCATTATAAAATTAATACAGAGTGAAAATAAGTGGAGAGATTTTTGCATATAATCTAGCCGCCTTGTGACAATGTAAGTGGGTGGTTATTGCACTGCAAACATCATTTAGGATATTCTCTCAGCATTAAGCAGAGAAGAGGATCCCAAGGATTTTTTTTTTCCTGAATGTTTAAAAGTTATTCATTTATTCTGAGTTAACTAAAAGACCATTCGCATTTCTTTATCTCTTTCTATAGATTATGTTGTTTATAGACATCTAAGGGCGGGTCACTAGGAGCCTCTGACAAAGGGTCCTGGACAAAAGAGTGTGTCAAACCTGAATTCTGACCCCTGTTTTGCTGACCAAGAGAAAAAATACTCCAGTACAGGATCATGTGCTTCCAGGGGAAGGGGTCCCATGGGGCAGTCAGCAGCAGTGGCCCTGCAGGGAAAAGGAGAGAGCACAGAAAATACATGTTTTACAGCAACACACAGGCTCCTGGAGATGAGTCCTGTTTGTTTACTCAACACAATCCCATCAAATCCACTCCTGACCCCCCAGCATCCTTGAGATGGACCCTGAGTGACCACCAGGCAGTGGTTAACCTGTAAGTTCCTGCTTCACCTCCCCAGAGAGACCCAGCCACCCCGAGGCCGCAGAGATCCATCACTGCTTCATCTCAATGGAGATGTAGAGGCGAGTGGAGGAAGGGCTAATGGCCAGGCTGGGTCTGGAGAGCACAGCGATGGGCACTGTAGCCGCAGGACCAGGTCTTCTGGCCCCAGATGCCGTACCTCTCTGCTTTTCCTCTGTTTCTCAATTACTTCCTTGAGGACTGTGCAATAGGTGAGGATTAATCATCTCTTTGCCGCCAGGCTCATTCCATGGCCGGCTTATTGGAAAGGTGTGATCGTGTATGCCAGCTGTGCTGGCTGCTTGTTCATGAAGGTGAAAGTGGAGCAAACACTTGTCCATCAGACGAGCTGACAACGTGATGGGGGCTGGAGGGCTGCATCTGTCTGTAGATAGCTGGGATGGCTCTGTCATTCAGCCAGATGGTGCTCATCAAATATTCAGCAGCCAGGGCGTTTACAAAGGCCTGTCGTGGGCCGCGCACAAGCAAAAGGGAGCCAGAGGCCAGGCTTCTGGATGTGGGGCTGCGCTTGGATTTTGTTTGGAAATGAGGCACTGGCTTATTGCATTGAAGGAAAGGGGTGGGGGTAGTTACCTGGGGAATTAAACATATTTGTGGTCCAGAATTTTGCTATTGTTTGGACCATGTGTGTAATGCTCCGACAAGAGTCTCAATTAACAAGTCAGGCTGTATTAATTCTGGGGACACCTGTCGCAGGAAGATAGACCTACACTGAGTGGGGGGCCAGATTAAGTGTCGATTCATTCATTCATTCACTTAGTAGTCTGACAAATATTGGTGAGGCATTTACTCTTTATAAATGACATGTTGAGAACTGGCAATAGCACAGAGAACAAAGGTAAACATAGCTCCAAAATCCAGAAATTTACTCTCCAGTTGGTAATACAAAAGGATGTTTAATTTTTTAGAATAGGTTGATCCTTACCATTGGCAGGATCTGTGTCTGTGAATTCGCCTACCTGCTAAAATTCATTTGTGACCCCCAAGTGATACTCTCAGTGCTTTCATGGTCATCGTTGGACCCTTGAGGAGGGGCAGGAAATTGGAGTTACCAGCTGTGCGTGTGTGGCAGAGGAATGTCAAGACCAGGCTCTCCTTCAGGGTTCAGTTCAGACTGTGAACAGGGCAGTAGTTAGTGCCACACATACCACATTTTTGTTCTTTGTGTTGGTGATATTGCTGCCTAAAATGTCCTGAAGTGCACTGCACTTCCTGAGCACAGGAAGGTTGGACATATGATTCTGCAATCCCACTCCTGGACATATATTTGGAGAAAACTCTAATTCGGAAGATACATGCACCCCGCTGTTCATAGCAGCACTGTTTACAGTAGCCAGGACGTGGAAGCAACCATAATGTCCATTGACAGATGAATGGATAAAGAAGATGTGGTATGTATACTTAGTGTAATATTACTCAGCCATAAAAAACAATGAAATAATGCCATTTTCAGCACCATGGATGGACCTAGAGATTACCATACTAAGTGAAGTAAGTCAGACAAAGATAAATATCATCTGATATCACTTACATGTAGAATTGAAAGAAATGATACAAATGAACTTATTTATAAAACAAAAGACTCACAGACATGGGGGAAAAAACTACGGTTACCATGGGAAAAGGATCAAGGAGGGATAAATTAGGAGTTTGGGATTAGTAGATAAAAACTGCTATATATAAAACAGATGAACAACAAAGACCTACTGTATAGCACAGGGAAATTTATTTAATATCTTGGGATAACCTATAATAGAAAATAATAAGAGTATAATAGAATATAATATAAATAATAGAAAAATATGATATATCAATATTTATATTGATACATATGGCAGAATGTGAAGAAGAACTATAGAGCCTCTTGATGAAAGTGAAAGAGGAGAGTGAAAAAGTTGACTTAAAGCTCAACATTCAGAAAACTAAGATCATGGCATCAGTCCCATCACTTCATGGCAAATAGATGGGGAAACAGTGGAAACAGTGGCAGACTTTATTTTGGGGGGCTCCAAGAAATTAAAAGACACTTACTCCTTGGAAGGAAAGTTATGACCAACCTAGACAGCATATTACAAAGCAGAGACATTACTTTGCCAACAAAGGGCCATCTAATGAAGGTGATGGTTTTTCCAGTAGTCATGTATGGATGTGAGAGTTTGACTATAAAGAAAGCTGAGCACCCAAGTATTGATGCTTTTGAACTGTGGTGTTGGAGCAGACTTTTGAAAGTCCCTTGGACTGCAAGGAGATCCAACCAGTTCATCCTAAAGGAAATCAGTCCTGAGTATTCATTGGAAGGACTGATGTTGAAGCTCAAATTCTAATACTTTGGCCACCTGATGTGAAGAACTGACTCATTTGAAAAGACCCTGATGCTGGGAAAGATTGAAGGTGGGAGGAGAAGGTGATGACAGAGCTTGAGATGGTTGCATGGCATCACCAATTCAATGGACATGAGTTTGGGTAAACTCCAGGAATTGGTGATGGACAGGGAGGCCTGGCCTGCTGCAGCCCATGGGGTTGCAAAGTGTCAGACATGACTGAGCGACTGAAGTGAACTGAACTGAACTGATATCTGAATTCAGTTTCTTTTAATGAAACAAAAAGGAGGCTGGGATGTGCCTTGTGGGGAAAATGCATTTATCAGAGAGAGTACATTCAAGCAGAAGTCACAGCGCTGTTGGCTGTGAGTTCAGTGTTGATGAATCTGCAATAGGTATTGAGTAATGTGTCTCTAAACAGGTTACATATTGATTGGTTGATGAAAATGTTGTAACCAGTGGCTTCTGGGACCCTACTGTGTTTCCCCAAGGGCCATTATTCAGTATTATCTACTCAGTGTTCAGGGCATCATCACTGAGCATCACTGCCACAAGCAACAAGAGTTTGTGTGTGTGTGTGTGCGCGCGTGCACATTCAGTCACACAATCGTGTACAACTCTTTGCGACCCCATAGACTGTAGCCCACCAGTCTCCTCTGTCCATGGGATTTCCCAGGCAAGAATACTGGAGTGTATTGCCATTTCCTACACTAGGGAATCTTTCAACCCAGGGATTGAACCCACGTCTCTTGCATCTCCTCCATTGCAGGTGGATTCTTTACCACTAGTGCCACTTGGGAAGCCCTGATGAGAGTTAAATGTGTATGTTTTGCACTGGAATGTGAGGCTCAGGGTTGACCTGAATGAACACAGATAAGGACTCTCGGGGCTATGGTTGGTTACAGGATTACCGGCAATGCCTTCCTCCTTAAGGACCGAGTCTCTCCTGGAGAGATCCATAGATATCTGAACAGGGGTCACCATCTGCCAGGAGCTCAGAATATGGCCCCGCCACCAGGACAGTGGGACCTGGTTGGAATGAAGAGGAGACACTCTTTCTGTTCAGCTTCAGGTTATAAGTTCTTTAAAATTAATTTTTATTGGCATATAGTTGCTTTACAGTGTTGTGTTAGTTTCTATTGTACAGCAAAGTGAGTCAGCTGTATGTATGCATATTTCCCTTTTTTTGGATTCCCTTCCCATTTCAGGGACCTAAGAGCATTGAGTATAGTTCCCCTTGCTACAAGCAAGTTATAATTTTTGATGCAGCTGAATTTTGCACAAAGTGTCAATATAGATGTTGAGTGCAGAGATGTTACTGTGTCAAGAATTACATGAAGATGTAACAAGTAGATGAATTCCTTATAGGCTGTTTCACTCAGTTCTCTAGATTTTAGAACAGTTATATATTTTTAAGTGGTATTCAAGCAATTAAGTAATATGTACTGTTTCTCACAATAAGAAGATCCATACAATTCACAGAGCAGGAAAATGAACAAATTTAGTCCAAACACACAGACACAAAAAAAACACAGATGCGGACAGATAATGTGGTAAAATAAACAATGACAAACATCAGAATTCCTCCAGTTCCAACTGTTTAGTTTAAAAATCCACTGACCTTTAGCAACAACAAGAGTGAGTGTCTGGATCTCAGGAGGGGTTCTGTGTGCTGTTCATTCTGAAATGGCATCTTTGTTCCTCTGGGGTGGGTGGGGCATGCAGCCCAGTCATCCCTCTTCTAATCTCTGTGGGCCTCGCATTTCCTGCAGTTGGTTGGCTTTTTTTCTCCTCCTTCTTGGAGCCTTGGGATTGAATCTGGGAGGCATATGAGTTGTATCTAATCTCCAAGTGCCCACATGTGCCTGCACCTCACCATTCAGGGTCCCCCTGGCCAGTCACCCCAGAGGATTGGGGGTAGTGATCATAGAAATTTAACTGAAGATAAGCCATTCAGTGATTCAGTTTTCCCACCTGCCATGGACCATCCAAATACCAACATCAGACTCCTCCTTCCCCCTCTTCTCACATCTTCAGAAGACACCCCAGGTTCTGGGCTGTGTGATATGGTCCAGTCCATCCAGAGAAGGTCTGTTTCCACCAGAGGGAGCCACTTTGTCCAAAACAGCAACAACTGGGGCATTTCAGGGCCTTTTAGGCAGTTCCCACTAACCCCACTTACTTGGCCACATTGATATCTTTTTTTCCTATAAAAAAATAATTTTAAGTAACTCTTTATTGTGAGTACTACTTGAATTTAATTTATGAAAAAACAAGCATTTTGGGGAAAGGAGACTGATGCAATCCAGTCAAATATCCTAGAAAGGAAAGTAGCACTAAGTGCAAGAACTTAATGATGAAACCAAAACACACTTTTCACCCCCACAGTGAAGTTCATTTGAGGGATAGAGCTCTGAGGGTAGGAAAAAACATTTCAGAAAGGGAAGTACCCTATCCTAAGTATAAAGTTAGGAAGTAACCTATAGGTTACATGGGTAACAGTAGATGATACATTTTCTATATGAATGATGCAGTCCTGAGCATCTCAATGTTCGAAGTCAAGTCCTCTCAAGCTCTCACCCAGGAATGGCAGCAAAACTTCTAGGAAAGTAACTAACTTAATGACACCGCAGACATGAAACACAATTATCTCATCAACAGTGGTGATGATGGTTACCCTCTCACTGTTATCATCACTCAGGATACCCAACATCTCTGAAGTCTTCACTGGAGATTTTCCAAGTTAGGACTCAGGACACAAAGAAATGTTAATAAGTCAACATCTCTAAATTCAAGGAGTTTCCCATGTAATCCTGAGATTATACTTGGAAATTAAGAGTCAGTGCTTAAGTGTAACATCTCTCAATAATATGATGAATATTATGATGGATAAGTGCGAGATCATG
>NC_040105.1:110367174-110444780 GCF_003369695.1 Bos indicus x Bos taurus | reverse complement strand
CTGAGGAAACCAGAGAAGGGAAAGAAGAACCACGTGTACCCCATTGTTCATCGCAGCACTGTTTATAATAGCCAGGACATGAAGCAACCTAGATGTCCATCAGCAGATGAATGGATAAGAAAGCAGTGGTACATATACACAATGGAGTATTACCTCAGTCATAAAAGAATACATTTGAATCAGTTCTAATGAGGTGGATGAAAACTGGAGCCTATTGTACAGAGTGAAGTAAGCCAGAAGGAAAAACATAAATACAGTATACTAACGCATATATATGGAATTTAGAAAGGATGGTAACAATAACCTGGTGTACGAGACAGCAAAAGAGACACTGATGTATAGAACAGTCTTATGGACTCTGTGGGAGAGGGAAAGGGTGGGAAGATTTGGGAGAGTGACATTGAAACATGTAGAATATCATGTAAGAAACGAGTTGCCAGTCCAGGTTCGATGCGTGATACTGGATGCTTGGGGCTGGTGCACTGGGACGACCCAGAGGGATGGTGTGGGGAGGGAGGAGGGAGGAGGGTTCAGGATGGGGAACACATGTATGCTGTGGCGGATTCATTTTGATATTTGGCAAAACTAATACAATTATGTAAAGTTTAAAAAAAAAAAAACTGGCTTAAAGCTCAACATTTAGAAAACGAAGATCATGGCATCCAGTCCCATCACTTCATGGGAATAGATGGGGAAACAGTGGAAACAGTGTCAGACTTTATTTTCTGGGCTCCAAAATCACTGCAGATGGTGACCGCAGCCATGAAATTAAAAGACGCTTACTCCTTGGAACGGAGAAGGAAATGGCACCCCACTCCAGTACTCTTGCCTGGAAAATCCCATGGACGGAGGAGCCTGGTGGGCTGCTGTCCATGGGGTCGCTAAGAGTCAGATATGACTGAGTGACTTCACTTTCACTTTTCACTTCATGCATTGGAGAAGGAAATGGCAACCCACTCCATGTTTCTTGCCTAGAGAATCCCAGGGATGGGGAGCCTGATTGGCTGCCGTCCATGGGGTCACACAGACTCAGACACGGCTGAAGTGACTTAGCAGCAGCAGCGCAGCACTCCTTGGAAGGAAAGTTATGACCAACCTAGATTAGCATATTCAAAAGCAGAGACATTACTTTGCAACAAAGGTTCGTCTCGTCAAGGCTATGTTTATTCCTGTGGTCATGTATGGATGTGAGAGTTGGACTGTGAAGAAGGCTGAGCACCGAAGAATTGATGCTTTTGAACTGTGGTGTTGGAGAAGACTCTTGAGAGTCCCTTGGACTGCAAGGAGATCCAACCAGTCCATTCTGAAGGAGATCAGCCCTGGGATTTCTTTGGAAGAAATGATGTAAAGCTGAAACTCCAATACTTTGGGCCACCTCATGCGAAGAGTTGACTCATTGGAAAAGACTCTGATGCTGGGAGGGATTGGGGGGCAGGAGGAAGAAGGGGATGAGATGGCTGGATGGCATCACTGACTCGATGAACGTGAGTCTGAGTGAACTCCAGGAGTTGGTGATGGACAGGGATGCCTGGCGTGCTGTGATTCATGGGGTCGCAAAGAGTTGGACACGACTGAGCGACTGATCTGATCTGATAGAGGCCAAGAAAAGAACTGTATAGAGGACTTCCCATATAAATATATACAAACAAAAAGAGAGTAGAGTGGAATATTAAATATTTAAAGAAAATGGACACCAATCTAATATTTTATATCCAGTAAAATTATTCTTTAATACTGAAGAGGATATATTGTCTGATTCATTGAACGAGAAGGAATTTATCTCCAACAGGTTTGTCCTGCTAGTAACATGAAAAGTTCTTCAAGGTGAGGAGAGATGATTTGGGTCATAAGTTTAGATCTATGTAAGGAAAGCAACCATCAGAAAAGGAATACATGAAGGGAAAATAAATTTTTTTTTTTTAAAGATGAATATAAGAAACTTTATTTTTTACCCTGCCCTCTGAATATCTCTCTCTTTTTTTTTTTTTTTTTTTTCGGTTTTTATTTATTTATTTTTTTATTTATTTAATTTTATTTTAAAACTTTACATAATTGTATTAGTTTTGCCAAACATCAAAATGAATCCGCCACAGGTATACATGTGTTCCCCATCCTGAACCCTCCTCTCTCCTCCCTCCCCACACCATCCTTCTGGGTCGTCCCAGTGCACCAGCCCCAAGCATCCAGCATCGTGCATCGAACCTGGACTGGCAACTCGCTTCCTACATGATATTCCACATGCTTCAATGTCACTCTCCCAAATCTTCCCACCCTCTCCCTCTCCCACAGAGTCCATAAGACTGTTTCTATACATCAGTGTCTCTTTTGCTGTCTCGTATACCGGGTCATTGTTACCATCTTCCTAAATTCCATATATATGCGTTAGTATACTGTATTTATGTTTTTCCTTCTGGCTTACTTCACTCTGTATAATAGGCTCCAGTTTCATCCACCTCATTAGAACTGATTCAAATGTATTCTTTTTAATGGCTGAGTAATACTCCATTGTGTATATGTACCACTGCTTTCTTATCCATTCATCTGCTGATGGACATCTAGGTTGCTTCCATGTCCTGGCTATTATAAACAGTGCTGCGATGAACATTGGCGTACACGTGTCTCTTTCCCTATAGGCAAAACACTCTCTGACATACATCACAGCAGGATCCTCTATGACCCACCTCCCAGAATATTGGAAATAAAAGCAAAAATAAACAAATGGGACCTAATTAACCTTAAAAGCTTCTGCACATCAAAGGAAAATAAAATATTTTAAGTCTTCTTCATAGATCTGTTATATAACTGTTCAAAGTAGTAATGCCAACAATTTATTAGGTGATTATAGCATACAGATAAGTGAAAAGAATGAGAGCAATGTTATAAGGGACAGGAAGGAAGAATTGGGTACATCTGTTATGTAACCTTCATTATCCATGAAATGCTGTAGTGTTATTTGAAAGGTGAATTGGATCAGTAGTAAATATATATTGCAAACTCTTGGGCAACCACTATATTATTCAGGAAGTGCATTACACTTCAGTGGATGAGGAAAAATTGAAATGAATTCAGGGCAAAATCTCTAAATCACTAAAACATACAGGCAATTTTAAAAGAACGTGTAGTTAATATTTAACCAAAAGCAAGAGGAAAAGAAATCAATTTATGGAAAGAGAAAGAGATTTGTAAAATGACGTGAGGATCTCCAGTCTGATATACAGATGAATAAAAAATAGACCTGTTTGCAACATTCATTCATAAAAAGAATTGCCCTAGCATTTAAGCCTTCTACATTAAAAACACCAGCAGCACAGTGACCACAGGTGGCATAGTTGAGGGTGAGACATACTTGGTAATGGCAAAACTGTGGTCTTAGCTTATGAAACTGATTGAGGAGAATAGACAATTCAGAAAGTACACATAAGAATGCATTACAAATATTCAAAACTCCTACTTCCTGGTGAAAGTTTATTTTGTTTTTGTTTCTTCAGTTCAGTTCAGTCGCTCAACTTTGGCCGACTCTTTCTGACCCCATGAACCGCAGCACACCAGGCCTCCCTGTCCATCACAAACTCCCAGAGTCCACCCAAACCTGTGTCCATTGAGTCCATGATGCCATCCAACCATCTCATCTTCTGTCGTCCCCTTCTCCTCCTGCCCTCAATCTTTCTCAGCATCAGGATCTTTTCCAATGAGTCAGCTCTTTGCATAAGGTGGCCAAAGTATTGGGGTTTCAGCTTCAACATCAGTCCTTCCAATGAACACCTAGGAATAATCTCCTTTAGAATGGACTGGTTGGATCTCCTTGCAGACCAAGGGACTCTCAAGAGTCTTCTCCAACACCACAGTTCAAAAGCATCTTTATAGTCCAACTCTCACATCCATACATGACTACGGGAAAAATGATAGCCTTGACTAGATGGACCTTTGTTGACAAAGTAATGTCTCTACTTTTTAATATGCTGTCTAGGTTGGTCATAACTTTCCCTCCAAGGAGTGTCGTTTTGTTTCATTGCTTCAGTCTCCATCTGCAGTGATTTTGGAGCCTCCAAAAATAAAGTCAGCCACAGTTTCCACCATTTCCCCAGCTATTTGCAATGAAGTGATGGGACTGGGTGCCATGATCTAAGTTTTCTGAATGTTGAGCTTTAAGCCAACTTTTTCACTCTCCTCTTTCCATTTCATCAAGAGGCTCTTTAGTTCTTCTTCACTTTCTGCCATAAGGGTGGTGTCATCTGCATATATGAGGTTATTGATATTTCTCCCAGCAATCTTGTTTCCAGCTTGTGCTTCCTCCAGCCAGGATTTCTCGTGATATACTCTGAATATAAGTTAAATAAGCAGGGTAACAATATACAGCCTTGACATACTCCTTTTCCTATTTGGAACCATTCTGTTGTTTCATGTCCAGTTCTAACTGTTGCTCCCTGATCTGCATACAGGTTTCTCAAGAGGCAGATCAGGTGGTCTGGTATGCCAATCTCTTTCAGAATTTTCCACAGTTTATTGTGATCCACACAGTCAAAGTCTTTGGCATAATCCATAAAGCAGAAATAGGTGTATTTCTGGAACTCTCTTGCTTTTTTCCATTGTCCAGCGGATGTTAGCAATTTGATCTCTGGTTCCTCTGCCTTTTCTAAAGCCAGCTTGAACATCTGGAAGTTCACGGTTCATGTACTTGCTGAAGCCTGGCTTGGAGCATTTTAAGCACTATTTTAGTAGCCTGTGAGATGAGAGCAATTGTGCGCTAGTTTGAACATTCTTTGGCATTGCCTTTCTTGGGATTATTCCTTACTGTTCAGTTCAGTTCAGTCACTCAGTCATGTCTGACTCTTTGGGACCCCATGAATTCCAGCACTCCAAGCTTCCCTGTCCATCACCAACTCCCAGAGTTCACTCAAACTCACGTCCATCGAGTCAGTGATTCCATCCAGCCATCTCATCCTCTCTCGTCCCCTTTTCCTCCTGCCCCCAATCCCTCCCAGCATCAGAGTCTTTTCCAGTGAGTCAACCCTTCACATGAGGTGGCCAAAGTACTGGAGTTTCAGCTTTAGCATCATTCCTTCCAAGGAACACCCAGGGCTGATCTTCTTTAGAATTGACTGGTTCCTTACTGTAAGTTTATTTAACAACTGAGATGAATAGAAATTATGACAGAGAGTGTTTCCTCTTTTCATATTTTAAAATTTTCTACTTGGTCTGATTTGTGTTTCCCATTCAGAACAACTCTATTGTGATCTCAGGCTTCCATGAGATTTTTTTACCTATTTTTTTTTACCTATGCGATTTTTACCATGAGATTTTTTTTACCTATTTTTATTGATGTGAATGTTTTTCCATATGTCTTTTTTTTTTTTTTTTTTTTTGCTTTTTATTTAGTTTGCAATTTGAAAGATGTTAAAGTCAGGTAAAATAAGATAAAATTAATTCATCCATTCCAGAAATATTTATGGATTTCCTACTTTGTGCCAAGGATTCTCCTGGGCACATCATTCGGGACAATAGAGAAGAACTCCTGGTTTTGTGGAACTCTGTTGGAGAGAGTTAATATCATGCACGTTATGAAGCAGTCCTTTACTTAATCCTCTTGATAATTACATACTTTAAAAACATTTAACATAAGGAACTGAGCACTAGAGCAAGCAAATGACTTGTGAACATCACATATCCAAGAAAAATCAGGGCCAAATTTATAACCTAAGTTTCCATTTTACTTTCTAGATAACGTCAGGAAATGGCATTGTTCTTGTTACAGAATGATGATGCTACATTTGAGTGGAGAAAATTTCGAAAGCAAATGGGAAAATAACAAAGCAGAGCCCCAGTCCTGCCTGTTCAAAATTTTTAGGATTTAATGGGCAATCAATGATTTCGGATAAATCCTCTTTTCTCTTCCAGTATTTAGGGCAGACATATCATCTTAGATGCTGGAATCTGTGTGAGAGTCAGAATACTTAAGGCACTTAGATAAAATATTTTAGACAGGGCTTTGTTTATAGAGATCCTGACATAAATAGATGAATATTTATAGTGCATCTTAAGTCATAAGAAAAAAAGCCCTTAGGAACAAAACATATGAGAATGAAATAAAGCAGTACATCTTCTTACCATGTAAGGTCATGTTCTAATCAGAAAACAGTTTTTCTTATAATCTATCCCTTCCTGTGCATATGGATTCAGTTGAGTCTGACTCTCTGCGACCCCACGGACTGTAGCCCATCAGGCTCCTCTGTCCATGGGATTCTCCAGGCAAGAATACTGGAGTGAGTTGCCATTTCCTACTTCAGGGGATCTTCCCAATCCAGGGATTGAATCAGTATCTCTTACATCTCCTGCATTGGAAGCATATTCTTTACCACTGTCCGACTGGGAAGCACCACAATCCATCTCTTTGGAGCTATGCAATAAATATATATTTTAGAAGAATTATATAGCTTGTTATTATACAGTTAAATTCATCTCTATTTTTCTATAATTTCCCTCTTTGGGGAGAGAATTAGATAATAGTATGTTGACTACACACTGTAATTAATATCAATAAAAATAAAAATAAGCCAAACATTCCCAAAGCACGTTTTATTTTGACCTTGATGTAGTCTCTTCTTTTTGTTTTGTTTTATATGGTTTACCTTAAATGATTTCCTTCACTCATATGGATTTAACTGTCTACTATATACTTTAGTAACTTCTGTTCTGAATTGTCTTCTGAGGTCTTTGGCCATATTTTTCAGCTACTAGCTGGATATCCCCAACTGAATGACACAGAGGCAATTGAAACACAATGGGACTGGAAGCACATTATCTTTTTCCATTCAAATTAATGTCCCTTCTTGTATTCACTTAAGCCAGTTAATGTCTCCACAATCTATACTCCATGTTCCAAGATAGGAAAATAGAAGTCATCCTTAGTTACTTATTGTTTTGAAACTCCCATTGTCAATATGTCTTGCCAATTCCATTCTCGTAACCCAGATGCACCCTCTCTAATACATCCACAATGCTTTAGTTCATGTAGTACTGGGAATTTTGAAATATTAACCTATCATAGTAATGATTTACCCACATGAGAACAACAGTGCCATTGGAAGGAGACACGCATGCAATTACTGATTCTGATAACTGACTATAAAATAATCTGAATACTTAGGTATCTGAGGATATAAGTGAAGTGACAGATAACAAAATGTTGTAGGTTCAGTGTATTACAGATCATAGAGTGATTGAGGAATGTTTTAGACTTTATTCTTTCCAATAACCACAACTCTTCCACAATTCCCATTTCCAAAAGCTAGGTGGTTACAGTTAAGGAATAAGACTGTGAAAGAGTCATCATTATTGGAAAGAATAAAGTCTTAGGATATGGCCATGGGAATGTCTGGGCTTCTCAGGTGGCACTGGGTTGAGAAGATCCCATGGAGCAGGAAATGGCAACCTGCTCCACTATTCTTTCCTGGAAAATTCCATGGAGAGGGGAGCCTGGAGGGCTACATCTATAGGGATGCAAAGAGTCAGGCACAACTGAGGAACCGAACACACACACGTGGGAATGATTGAGTAAGGGGGTGGAAAGTAAGTTCACTGGAGTAGATGAAAAGGAAATGAGAGGACAGGGGACTGTTTGGACCATCTTTGCTTATATTGAAATTGCCCGTAATTAAGACAAGAGTTGTGTGTGAGAGAGTGACAGCCAGCCAAGGGTCTGTAAATGCCTGCAACAAGGATGAGGGGCAATGGGGTCTATGGTGTGAAAAGATGAGATATTCTGCAAATGGAGGCATTTGTGTTGATGGTGATCATTTCCAAGGTTTCCAGAGAATGAGTTTCAGGAGTTGAGGGCAGGTCTGACAAATCGTCAGAAAATAGGATGCAGAATGCCTTTCAGAGTCCAGGAAATGAAGAATGCTTGACTCAGGACTCTTGGCTTCTTTTCATAACTGTCATTAACATATATAAAAAGCAGGAGGATATGTATGTTTTTCTTTTTCATTCTGGTAAAAAACATATAACATTTAAACTCAAACTTTTAAGTGTACAGTGCACTCTTGCTAAATAGATGTCCACTGTTGTACAGCAGACATCTAGAAATCGTTCATCTAGGTGCAGAACTCAGTACCCATTGCAAGGCAACTCCCAAAGCCTGCCAACCACCATTCTGCCATCTGCTTCTCTGAGTCTGACTAATTTGGATAACTTATACAGATGGAATCATTCAGTATTTCTCCTTCTGTGACTGGTTTATTTCACTTCTAATGATCTCAAGTTTCAACCATAGTGTAGCATATGACAGAGTTTCCTTTCCTTTCAATGTTGAATAATATTCCTTTGTATGCATATCTCATACTTTCTTTAACCATTCACCTGTTAGTGGACGTTTATTTGGTTTCCGCTTATTGTCTGTTGTGAATAATGCTGCAATAAGCATGAGATTGCTTGGATCTATTCTAGATCCTGATTTTATTTCCTCTAATAGATACCTAGAATTGAGATTGCAGGGTAATATAGCTGTACATATTTTTAATCTACTGACGAAACATCACACTTCTTTCTCTACTGGCCACACCAATTTACATTCCCACTGGCAATGCAGGAGAGTTTCCTTTCTCCACACCCTCCTGCGAGAACTCACTTTCATTTGTCCTTTTGATGATAGCTATTTTCATGGGAGGAGAAGGCAATGGCACCCCACTCCAGTACTCTTGCCTGGAAAATCCCATGGATGGAGGAGCCTGGTGGGCTACAGTCCATGGGGTCGCTAAGAGTCGGACACGGCTGAGCGAATTCACTTTCACTTTTCAATTTCATGCATTGGAGAAGGAAATGGCAACCCACTCCAGTGTTCTTGCCTGGAGAATCCCAGGGACGGGGGAGCCTGGTGGGCTGCCGTCTATGGGGTCACACAGAGTCGAACACAACTGAAGCGACTGAGCAGCAGCAGCAGCAGCATTCTGATGGGTGTGAGCCTCCCTGGTGGCTCAAGTTTGACCCCTATGTGAGGAAAATCCCCTGGGGAAGAGAATGGCTCCCCAATTCCAGTATTCTTGTCTGTAGAATTCCTTGGACAGAGGAGCCTGGTGTGCTGCAGTCCATGGGGTGGCAAAGAGTCAGACACAACCCAGCAAATGACACACACCCACACCAGCATTCAAAAAAAAAAAAAAAAACCTTGATCATTTTGAACTGTGGTGTTGCAGAAGACTCTTGAGAGTCCCTTGGACTGCAAAGGGATCAAACCAATCAATCCTAAAGGAAATCAGTCCTGAATATTCATCGGAAGGACTGAAGCTGAAACTCCAATACTTTGGCCACTTGATGGGAAGAACTGACTCATTAGAAAAGATCCTGATGCTGGGAACGATTGAAGACAGGATGGGAAAGGGATGACAGAGAATGAGATGGCTGGATGGCATCACCGACTCAATGGATATGAGTTTGAGTAAGCTCCGGGAGTTGGTAATGGACAGGTAGGCCTGCATGCTGCAGTCCATGGGGTCACAAAGAGACAGACATGACTGAGCGACTAAACAACAACAATGCCGCATCAGATGTATGATATGTAAAACCTATCTCCATTTCTTTAGGTTGCATTTTCACTTTGTTTTTAATTGAAATATAATTGGCTTACTGTATTAATAACAGAATACAGCATAGTGATTCACTATTTAAGAGATTATACTACATTTAATGTTATTACGAAAAAAAAAATGGCTATATTTCCCTGTGTTTTGCAATATGTCCTCCTTGCTGATCTATTTTACACATAGTAGTTTGTATGTGTTAATCCCATACTGCTATCTTGCCCCTCCCCACTGGTAAACACTAATTTGTCCTCTATATCTGTAGGTCTGCTTTTTGTTGTTGTTGTTACATTCACACAGTTCAGTATTCAGTTCAGTCGCTCAGTCATGTCTGACTCTGTGCCACCCCATGGATTGCAGCACGCCAGGCTTCCCTGTCCATCATCAACTCCCGGAGCTTACTCAAACTCATGTCCATTGAGTCGGTGATGCCATCTAACCATCTTATCCTCTGTTGTCTCCTTATCCTCCCACCTTCAATCATCCCCAGCATCAGGGTCTTTTCAAAGGAGTCAGTTTTTCGCATCAGGTGGCCAAAGTTTTGGAGTTCCAGCTTCAGCATCAGTCCTTCCAATTAGTATTTAGGACTGATTTCCTTTAGGATGCACTGATTGGATCTCCTTGATGTCCAAGGGATGCTCAAGAGTTTTCTCGAACACCACCGTTCAAAAGCATCAATTCTTCAGCGCTCAGCTTTCTTTAGAGTCCAACTCTCACATCTATATGTGACTACTGGGAAAAACATAGCTTTAAATAGATGGATATTTGATAACTCCTTGCTACAAAAATAAGATTCCTTTCTGGCTGACTAGGAGACACTTTCAGATTTTGTTCATTTTACCTATTGTAATCGTCTTTTCAAATCAACTCCCTCATTTCTTTAGAGCATATTTATCTCTTATCCAAAAAAGCTTACAATAAAAGGCAATTTATAGCCTTCAGTCCCTGCCATGGTTAACTTTATTTGTCAATTTGGCTTAGCCATAGTTCCTGGATAGGTGGTCAAATGTGTTAAGTTCATGTAACTACCAGCACAGTCAAGATGTGGAGTTATTTTGTCACGGAAAAGGATCTTCTTTGTGCTTCTCTTTTATACTTTCACTACCCCCTTCACCCTGAAACAATGAGAGAATTTTAAGTAGAAGAGTAGAAGGACCTGAGAGCAGTCAACTGGATCAAGGATGTAGCTTATCCAACTTTGGGTGCCCTAGAAGCCTTTGACAAA
This sequence comes from Bos indicus x Bos taurus, assembly GCF_003369695.1. Classification (NCBI taxonomy): domain Eukaryota; kingdom Metazoa; phylum Chordata; class Mammalia; order Artiodactyla; family Bovidae; genus Bos; species Bos indicus x Bos taurus. The sequence continues at coordinate 110,433,983 of NC_040105.1, read as the reverse complement.
GTAAGTGACATGTGAATGATTATTGTTTATTTGTTTCATTTTTAAGGTCATTATTTTTAGAGCAGTTTGATTCACAGCAAGATTGTAAGGAAGGTAAGGAAGGTATATTTCCCATATATTCCCTGTGTCCACACATGTATAGCCTTCTCCATTCTCAACATTTTCTCCAAGATGGCAGAGTAGAAGGACATGCGCTCAACCTCTCCCGAAAGAACTCCGAAATTACAAATTGCTGCTGAACGACCATCAAGAGAAGAATGTTGGATCTCACCAAAAAAGATACCCCATGTCCAAGGGCAAAGAAGCCACAGCAAGATTGTAGGATGGGCAAAATTGCACTTAGAATCAAACCCCATATCCATCAGAGACTCTCTGAGGACTGAAACAAACCTTGTGTGCACCAGGACCTAGAGCATCCACAGAGACTGAGACAGAACTGTGTTTGAATGTCTCCTGCAGAGGTACGGGTCAGCAGTGGACTTCTGCAGGGGCTGGGGCTCTGGGTGCAGTAGACCTGGGTATGGTATAAGCCCTCTTGGAGGAGGGCACCATTAACCCCACCATAGAGTTGCCAAAACTTACACAAGACTGGGGAAACAGATTCTTGGAGGGCACAAACAGAAACGTGTGTGTACCAGGACCCAGGAGAAAGGAGCAGTGACCCCAAAAGAGATTGACCCAGACTTGCTTGTGAGTGTCCAGGAGAGTCTCTGGCAGAGGCATGGTTCAGCAGTGGCCTGGTGCAGGGTTGGGGGCACTGAATGTAGCAGTGCCTGCATGGGACATTTTGAAGGAGGTCCCATTAGCTTCATTACCTCTACCATATTTGACCTCAGGTCAAATAACAGGAGAAGGAAATGAAACCCACTCCAGTGTTCTTGCCTGGAGAATCCCAGGGACAGTGGGCTGCTATCTATGGGGTCCCACAGAGTCAGACAGGACTGAAGCAACTTAGCAGTAGCAGCAAATAACAGGGAGGGAACATGCCCCGCCCTTGAATAGAAAATTGGATTTAAGATCTGCTGAGCATGGTCCCCCACCCATCAGAACAAGACCCAGTTTCCCCCTCAGTCAGTCTCTTTCATGAGGCAGCTTCCATAAGCCTCTTACCCTTCTCCATCAGAGGGTGGACAGACTGAAAGCTTCCAACACCAGTCACATCCACAACTGGGTATTGTTTTTGCGTTGGCTCCATCTCTTCATTCTTTCTGGAGTTAGCTCTCCACTCATCTCCAGTAGCACCTGACAACCTGGGGAGTTTGTTTCAGTGTCCTGTTTTTATGCCTTTTCATACTGTTCATGGGGTTCTCAAGGCAATAATACTGAAGTGGTTTGCCATTCCTTTCTCCAGTGGACCACATTCTGTCAGAGCTCTCCTACTTGATCTGCCCTTGTTGGGTGGCCCTACACTGCATGGCTCATAGTTTCATTGAGTTAGACAAGGCTCTGGTCCATGTGATCAGATTGGTTAGTTTTGTGTGCTTGTGAGTTTCATTCTCTGCCCTCTGATGGAGAGGGATAAGAGGCTTATGGAAGCTTCCTGTTGGGAGAGACTGACTGAGGGGGAACCTGGGTCTTGTTCTGATGGGTGGGGCCATGCTCAGTAAATCTTTAATCCAATTTTCTGCTGAAGGGTGGGGCTGTGTTCCCTCCCTGTTATTTGACCTGAGGCCAAACTATCCTAGAGGTAATGAAGATAATGGGACCTCCTTCAAAAGGTCCCTTGCTCGCACTGCTGCAATCAGTGCCCCCAACACTGCAGCAGGCCACCACTGACCCATGCCCCCGCTGGAAACTCCTGGAGGCTCATGGGCAAGTCTGGGTCATTTACATTCCATAGTTTGTTGTATTTTTAGATTCCACATATAAATATTACACAGTATATGTCTTTCTTTTTCTCTAATTTGACTTATTTCACTAATGAAAATTCCTGACAAGCCCATCCATGTTGTTGCATGTAGCAGATTTTCATTCTCTTTTGTGGCTTAGTAATATCCCTGTGTGTGTGTGTGTGTGTGTGTGTGTGTGTGTGTGTGTGTGTGTCTGTCTGTCTGAGGCCTGGCATGCTGCAAGCCATGGGGCAGGCATGATAGGGACACCACTGAGGAACTGAACTGAGTAGTTCTTTATCTCTCTTTCAGTTCTGAATTGAAAATCTTACTGGGGAGATAAAGCAGGTTGTAAGTATTTCTCTTTCCACAATTTAAATATCAATATATCATGCCACTCCATTCTGGCCTGCAAAGTTCTTATACAAAATTCAGCAAATGACCTTACAGGAGTTCCCTTTTATATGATTCTGTGTTGTCTCCTGTTGCCTTTCGAATACTCTCTTTACGTCTTACTTCTGCCATTTTAATTATACTATATGTTAGTGTGGGTTTATTTTGGTTCACCTTGTTGCATACTCTGTGTACTTTCTGTCCTTGGTTGTTCCCTTCTTCTGGTTTGGAAAGTTTTCAGTCATAATTTCATCAAACATATTTTACCATCTTCTCTCTCTTTTGTCCTTCTGAGATGCCTATAATATGAATGCTGATATGCTTAATGTTATCCATAGGTCTGTTAAAATGTTCTCTTTTTTGTTGGATTTTCTTTTAGCTACTCTGATTGGTGATTTCCATTATTATTCATTCTTATGTATTATCTGGTCTGCTGTTTACATTTTGTGTTTCTAATATCAGTTACTGTATTCTTCAGTTCTGTGTTTTTTTGTGTTTTTTTTTTTTTTTTCCTATTTTCAAGGTCCTTGTTAGAATTTTCATGGTGTTTTTTTCTTGTTTTTTTTTTTTTTTTCCCAGTTCAGTTAGCATTATTATTACTAATTCTTCTGAGTCTTTGACTAGTAATTTATATACCTCTGTTTTTTGGTTGTTTTGTCAGAGGTAGTCTCGCAGTCTTTCAGTGGAGACCAGTCTTACTGTCTTCCCATTTTTCTCAGTACAGCTCAGCTGCTCAGCCATGTCCTATGCATTGCAACCCCATGACTGCAGCATGCCAGGCCTCGCAGTCCATCACCAACTCCCAGAGTTTACTCAGATTTGTGTCCACTGAGTCTGTGATGACACCCAACCATCTTATTCTGTCGTACCAGTCTCCTCCTGCCTTCAATCCTTCCCAGCATCAGGGTGTTTTCAAATGAGTCCGTTCTTCGCATCAGGTGGCCAAAGTATTAGAGTTTCAACTTCAGCATCAGTCTGTCCCATTTTTTTTCCTGCCTCTCTGAATTTAAGTGCATCAATTATCTATTATGGTATTGATGGGATGTTCTTGTGGGGAAGCATGACTGTACAGTCTGTGTGGTACCCAGAGTGGGGCTGGATTTGATGGATCACAAGTCACATCTTTCCTCAGGTTGTGCCATCAGCTATTGCCTTGGGAGGAGATCTGTGGTGCCAGGGCTAAAGGACCATGTGAGGCACAGACTTCCTCTATTCTCAGTGGCCTTCTCAGCCATATTGGGGGCAGGGTCGTGTCCCAAGTCTCTGCAGCAGAGGTTCTGATTGTCAGGCCAGACCTGCCTGTGTTCCCTCTAAGTGTGTGCCCTCCCTTCTCCCAGCAGTGCAATCCTTGCCACAGAGGGACAAGAAGGGCCTGTGCATGTTGGGAAAAGGAGCCAATCTACAGGCTGGCTGCTGACAGAGGTCCATGCTACCTGCAATATACCACCTGTGCCAGCACCAGCAGTAGCTTCTCCCACCCTGCTTAAACATAGCTTCTGGTCTGAGACCTCTTGGTCCCTCACAACTGATCAGTTCCCACTGCCTCTGTTGCCCTTCCATGTTGAAGAGGGTTTCTATTGGGCAGGTGAGGCCCTCATGGGCTCTGGGCACATACTGGGTCATCTGCTGCAGCAGTCTGGCCTCCATCAGAGATCAGGACATCTCCCGATGGGCTGCCTGTGTAAGTGCCCTCCAATGCATGGCCCCAGCTGTTCCACTCAGATGCCGCCCTGGGCCAGATGCACCTCCGCTTCCCACATCCCAGTTCTCTGCCTCATCATGGCAGCCCCTGCTCCAGTGCAGAGCAGCCACGCAAAGTAAGCAGGGCATGTGTAGGGGTGGGTAGTTGTGGGGAAAATGGGAAGCCACAAGTGTGGTCTCAATCAGTCCTCTTCACCCTGACTTGGGAGCAAGCCCTGAGCACATGCTCCTGGAGAGGGAAGTCCAGGCTTTCCCACAGTCCTCCTGTTAGTCCACATGGCCCTGTAACCAGCTAAGGGCGCTTGTCTTCCCTGTGTCAGACCACAGGACTGGCGTTTCCAATATATGGCTCAAATCACTCACACCCACGGCAGATGGGTGTAATCTCCCTTATATTCTGAGTCCTCTCCCATGGGCACAGGTCAGGACTTGAATGCTCTTTTTCCCTTCTTACCCTATTCCCTGTGGATCTTTATTATAGCCTACGTTTAGGAATCTTTCTCCATTTTCCAATTAGTTTTTGGAGTTAATTGTTCCACATGTTGATGTATTCTTTTTTTTTTTTTTTAGTATAGTTGATTTCCCATGTTGTGTTAGTTTCAGGTGAACAGCAAAGCGTTTCAGCTTTACATATACCTGTATTTGGGCTTACCACTTGGCTCAGTTAGTAAAGAATCTGCCTGCAATGCAGGAGATGCAGGTTCGATCCCTGAGTCAGGAAGAATCCCCTCAGGTGGCCATGACAACCATCTCCAGTATTCCTGCCAGGAGAATCCCATGGAGAGTGGAGCTTAGCAGGCTGCAGTCCATAGTGTCGCAAAGAATCAAACGTGAGTGACATGACTGAGCACGGGCATGCACGCATACATATACCTATTCCTTTACAAATTCTTTACCCATTTATGTCATTATAGAATGTTGAGCAAAACCCTGTGGTTTTGTAGTAGGTCCTTGTTGGTTATCTATTTTAAATATAGTAGTGTGTATATGTTAATCCTCAACTCCTGATTTATCCCTCCTCCCTCCCAACTTCCCCTTTGGTAACCGTCAGTTTGGCTTCTATGTAGATGTGTTTTTGATGTGTTCTTTGGGGGAGGCAGCTTTTTCCAGGAGTCATGTATGGATGTGAGAGTTGGACTATAAAGAAAGCTGAGCACCAATGAATTGATGTTTTTGAACTGTGGTGTTGGAGAAGACTCTTAAGAGTCCCTTGGACAGCAAGGGGATCCAACCAGTCCATCCTAAAGGAAATCAGTCCTGAATATTCATTGGAAGGACTGATGCTGAAGCTGAAACTCTGATACTTTGGCCACCTGGTAGGAAGAACTAACTTATTTGAAATGACCCTGATGAACAGGAGACGACAGAGAATGAGACGGTTGGGTGACATCACAGACTCAATGGACATTACTTTGAGTAAACTCCAGGAGTTGTTGATGGACAGGGAAGCCTGGCATGCTGCAGTCCACGGGGTCGCAGTCAGGCATGACTGACCGATAGAATTAAACTGAGTCTTGCTTTTTCTATTTTCCCTTTTGTTGCCTGTGTTTTGGTGTCACATACAGTAAATCATTTCTAAGATGGATGCTATATAACTTCTCCAGTATGTTTTCTTCTAGTACATTTATCGTTTCAGATCTTACATTTAAATCTTTAATAAACTTTGGGTTTAGTTTTGTGCATGGTATAAAGTAGGGGTCCAATTTCATTCTTTTGCATTCAGATGTCTAGTTTGCCCACTGTGATTAATTGAAGAAATGGCAAGGTGACACTTAATCATGCATCTCAAGGCAGAAATGTGTGATAAGCCTGTAGGAAAGGTAATGGGGTGAGGGACCTGCCAGGACCATGTAGAGTTTGGGGACTCCCACTTGATTCCTACTGATATGTGGATGTGGTCCTGTGTAGATGTGTTCTCACTCTTAGAATATAAACCTCTGCCAAACAAGAGAAGCCTCTGGGCCAGCAGTATTGTGCTCTTATCATGAGTCCTTGGGCACTCTTTTGGCTTTTGCCTTCAGTGTCATTCAAATGGGTGGCCTTAATACAAGGACATGGTGCTCCTCTTGACCACTGATAAAAGAAGCTTCTCATTTAAATTCCTTTGACTTCTGACCCACTTGCTAGTTTATGGTTTTTACTACATTTTCAAACAAATTCTTAGACATACTTGGCAGTGAGAGTGATTCTGTCCCTTACAGTCTTAGATAATTCAACTTCTGATAATACTTTATATCACCACACTGTTGATTTCTAATCTGTTTACCTCTCTCGCATGTGTTTCTGATAAGATACTTACTCAAAAAACTATCATAACAGCTGCATGTAATAAACAGTAAGTGAATAGAAAACATGAAAAAATTAATACTCAAGAGAATGATTGAGGAAATTTCTTTGGGAGGTGACCGTTAGGCTGGCCTCAGATGGTTGCTAGTTTCTGAGTCACAGAAGATAGAATGGATACAGGCAAAGAGGAAAGCAGAAGGGAAATCATTGTATTAGTCAATAGAGGTTGTTATGGACACAGCTAGAGAGGTCAGTTGGAATCTATTCATAGGGAACCTGTAAAAGTGGAAGTCTAAAGAGTTTGTACTACTCTTTGTAAGTGCTAATGAGCAAAAACTGCCACTGCAAAACCCAAAACAGCATTTGAAATAGGACTTGACATGTCTGAATCATAATATACCATCCTTTTCCAGGAGAGCTACAGGCGACCGATATTGATATTTTGTGTTATCCTACTTGGATATATCCTTTCTCAACTCATGACTTATTATTTATGTTTTTCTCTTTTAACCCTAGGTGTCCTTGGATCCCTTTTAAACTTTATGCACCCTTACCTCTTTCTGGAAAGTGACAGCGTATCAGTTTATTTTTAAATATATACCAGGGCTACTTTGGGGAAACAAGGCCCTCTAACATCAGCTTTGGGTCCACCTCAGGGCTTCCCTGATAGCTCAGTTGGGAAAGAATCCATTTGCAATTCTGGAGATCCCAGTTCAATTCCTGTGTTGGGAAGTTCCGCTGGAGAAGTGATAGGCTTCCCATTCCAGTATTCTTTGGCTTCCCTTGTTGCTCAGCTGGTAAAGAATCCAACTGCAATTTGAGAGACCTGGGTTCGATCTCTGGGTTTGGAAAATCCCATGGAGAAGGGAAAAGCTAACAACTCCAGGTTCTCGCCTGGAGAATTCCATGGACTGTATAGTCCCTGGGCTTGCCAAGAGTCTGACAGGACTGAGTGACTTTCATTTCCAACTCTTCAGGCCTAACAATCTGTTACCTTCCCCCATAACAGCAAGCATTTCAGTAAGTCCAATAGCAGGGTGTTAAAGTGTGATAGTGTTAAATGGTGATTATATACGCAGATCTGAAATCACAGTACTGACCTATATGTAGATACATGGTTTCTCTGTTCATATCATCCTGGTAGCTGCTTTAGGTAATTAATTTTCTGCAGGCAAGGCATGAAAGTGCTTCCACCTCCTTTGAAAGGACAGCACACCCAGGGTGGCTTTCATTCTTATTGATTTTAAATCACATTCAGTGACTGACTTTGGATCATCAACTGGGTCTCCCAGGAGTTAAAGTGCCAGAAAGATTTAATTAGGGAGCTGCAGTACAGATAAAAAATACCGTTATCATTGACTTAAAGTCTGAACCCAACTCTTTTGATGCTGATGGTGAAACTCTGTAATTTAGTTTTTTTTCTAAAAACTTTTCTGAAGTTACACAGGATTCCTCTGGCCAGAGACTCTGCCTTATATATTTCCACATTTGATTGACTACTCCTGGAACCTTTTTAAACATTTCAAAATGAAAGTTAACACCAAATTAAATATTCCATACTCTTACTTTTAAACCATGATAAACTTGTAGAACATGGATTAACAAAAGACTTTATTGTGGAAGAATGTTTTACCACTGTTGTTATTTAGAAATTATAGGGTATGGTGATAAATAAAAGACCAGCTTTTACTCAGTGTTATATTAATACTTGTATCAAAAGTTCCTGTACAAACTTCCGTGGCTGTCCAGTGGTTAGGACTCCGTGTTTTCGCTAGAAGCGGAACGGGTTCAGTCCCTGGTCAGGGAACTACGATCCCGCAACCTGCATAGTGCCCCCCCCCAAAAAAAAAAATTATCTCTGTGTGGTGATCCTTTCTGTCATCTGCACTGGGATTGGGCCACACTCACTGCCCTGCCTTTGGGAACATACTTCTCCCACCAATTTCTTAGCATAACAGTGGCCTAATTGAATTTGTTTTGTTTCATCCAAACATCATTTTAGTCCTTGGGAGTGCTAGTTGTGGGTTTTAGTTGTATCAGCATTTTGTGTCTCCTGAGCATCTTTAGTTGACAGCATAGGCGAGTGATGCAACAAACCCCATTATGAGGTAGGGTGCCAGGAGGTGATTTCTGCCCCTTCTGGGGCAGAGTTTCACATTCACATTCAGAGTTTCACATTCAGGGAGAGCTTCACATTCACCATCCCCATGTGAAACCCTCTTCGCATCTGGGTTCTGGCAATCTAGACCCTATTGTCATTCCACACCCCAAACAAAGGCAGTAATACCACACCACTACTCCTTGCCCCTGAGATCAATTGTTAAGCAGGGTTATCCATCTTCAGTGCAGACTCCTGACTCAGTCCAGACCTCTACTTTCTGGCTAACTGGGAACCTGAGGGTCTGTTCCCCAACTTCTCGGGACCCCATATCCATCCCTTTTCAGGTGCCCACCTCTTCTCTTCTTTCCCTCCCTTCCATCAGAAAATTTACGCACACACAAATATCATCTTTTCACTGTTTGATCTTTAATTGCAGCCATCAGTTTCCTATGTTAGTGTGAGAGTCAGTCTTTTCCTGGTTGGCCATTTCTAAGAAAGCAGACCTCTGGAGACACAATTCTAAACTGTCTGACCTTTTGTATTCAGTTACCAGCTGCCCAGGTTGTACTTCTCCAGGGTCTCTCATTCTGGGGCGTCTGAGCTTATCTTCTCTTTTGATTCTGCCTCCTCCTATGACTCTGCCTCATATTTCAGTACTTTTTTTGCTTTGATTCAGTTTCTTACATGCACAGGAACAGGGAAAACACTTTGGATTTCTTGTTTTCTTCACCTTCTTCAATTGAGTGGCATATGATCGGATTTTCTTTTTCAGGGTTCCTTGTAGAGGTCTTCTGAACCTCATGGTCATCTTTCGTGCCTGTAAAGGCAAGGGAAGGTTACTAGTTTTGAGGAAAGATCATAAAAACTGAATTGGAAGGGTGACTTCATGAAAAACGGATGTGGGTTGATGAGGGCTTTTGTGCCAGGCAAGGGCAGTGTAGAGGACTTGGGCAGCAAAGTCAATGAATAACATGCGGAGCGTAGATGGAGTTGTCTTACCTTCACACTGCCTCTGTATCTCCGTTGACAAAGGGTCTTCTTTCTTCCTTTCATCCTTGAGGCAAACTGCATTGCAACTCTTCTTGGCTGCCATGGCTTCCCGGTTACCTTAGTCATGATGATACCATGAAGTGGCCTAACCCCAAATCTCTGCCTCTGACCTCCTTTTGTATACCTTCTCAGGACAATGAGGAGACACACCCTTCAATCTGATTGATCAGCTAGTCATTCCCCTAACCAATGGTGGCTTGGGGGAATTAGACATCACAATGTACCACTTTGCCCATCAACATGGGATAGTGGATGCTAAGGAAGGACATGATATAACTTTCCCAATCCTGACACCTCTGTGTGTCTGATTCTGGGGAGTGGTGATTCAGGGGCATGGTGCTTCTTCTCATGACCTTCAGGCTTTCCTTTAGTTCCCTTTATTCTCTGACTTATATGTCTGGCTTCAACACTCCTGACTCTTCCATCCCTCTATGAACCTCTGAAAAACACTTTCCATCCCACTTCAGAAATTCAGAGTCCTCTAGTAACTTCAACTCTAGACCACCCTCTTCTTGTTTGGTATCCTTGAGGGACTTAAGGAACTTGAGAGCAAGAGCTTAAGGTGAAAAGGGTAATTAAGAACAGGTTGGATGCTTTTCTACTCCAATGAGCTTTAGAGACCCCCACACTTGGTGAATCCTCAGTCTGTCGCCCCAAGGTCAATACACAGTCTCCATAAGATTATACATCAGAACAAAGGAAGTGTTAAATGTCTCCTCCACTAGTATTGTTGAGGACACTTCAACTCTCATATTGGTTAAGGAAACTCAACTTGCCCCATCTACCAGAAATACATTCCTGAATTAAAAAAAAAAAAAAAAAGTAAGGTCCTCAAAGGCAAGAGTCAGACCATCACCACACAACTGACTCTTGACTGAATCACTTCCCCAGTGGTCCCTCATTGACAATTACCAGTAGGCAGGGCCCACTGTGGTGCTGACCAATAGCTGAACAAGACAAGTACCAGTAGGTAGCTCACTGATAGTTGGTTGCTTGTGGGTGGGGCCCAGTGAGGCACTGACCAATGGCTGAGCAAGACCCGTTGCCTAGTAACAGGATGCAGAGTAATAAGGCACAGTGATGGGTACCTGCTAAGGGCTGTGCTCATGCTTTTCTGTTATATAAGGACACTTTGGGTCTGGCATGCTGGAATCTTTTTGATTGACTCCTTTCCAACCTCAGATTTTGATTTCACATGCTAATTTAACTTTTGCACATCATTCTTTTCATTGTATTCCCAGGCCTACCTGTCACCAGTGCTTATGTCTATGCCCCTCCAACAACTGTCACTTGACCACCTTCTCAGCATATAGTATAGCTAATAGTTCAAAGCCAACAAGATTGTGAAGGCCAGACCACCTTTAAAACTATTTTGACCAACCTTAACCTCACAGTGATTTTTATTCTATTCACAGTTGAACAGAGCAGGATGAGCACAGTCCTTAGAAGATAGCCTTTAATGTGCTTCCTTTCAATCCACCCTGTTCCTAGGCAACAGGTGTTGCTCAGCCTTGCTTGGTGCCTCAGAGGGCCCCATTCACAAGCAGCCAATTGTCAATGAGTGACCGTTAGTTGCCCTGCTCAACTATTGGTCAGCAACACATTTTGCTCTACCCATAAATTACTGTCAATGAGGGACCAGTGGGGAAGTGATTGAGTCAAGGGTGGTGTGGTGGTCATCAGGTGGAAAGTAAGATAAGAGGCAGACTCAGGCCTTCTTCTAGAGGCCTTGAAGCTCATCCAGCTTTGGGCCAGCAGGTGTTCTCGAGTGCCCAGGGAACAGACTGGGCACTGTATCCTGTAGTGCTCCAGAGCCCTCACTAAGGCCCTCCACTAGCCTTGGCCCAGGCCTTGAGGAGTGATGACGCTCTCCCCCATCCCTGTCTCTGCAACCTGCTAGCAGTGGACGTCTTTCTGGGTCTCAGTTTGTGAGAACTAATCTCCCTATTTGGACAGCCTGAGGAGACTGAGGACCTATTGGGTTGGGTGCCTGGCTCTGTCAGGAATGAGACCTGGAGAGAATGTGGGAACTTGGCCCTGAAGGAGCTGCTGACTGAGATCTGCTTCCCCTTAACCAGGACTGGGACATTTCAGGGTGAAAATTATGCCTTGAAACTTTGCCCTTTCTTGTTAGCACAGAGAATAACATTCATCTGATAGAGATTTACAGGAACTTCATTACCTGACCATGACCTCACCTTAAGAACAAAGGGTCTGACACCAAGAAGTCTGCAACAACTAGCCTCAACTCTCTCTAACATTTGTTATTGAATGGATTTACTGAAAACTTACAATAACTTTGGGTACCTAGGGCATAAGCCACCCATCTCCTTGTATGAATTTGTAATAAACCTTTCTCTGTTCCAAACTCTAAGGTTTAGTTTTGAAGGGCCTCATTTTGCATCAGGCACATGGACTTGCCATTTCAGTAACAACAATACAGTCTAAGGACAGACTGTACCTCTTTTAAACAACAGCGAGACTGGTCAAGTGCTCACAATGATCCATAACATACCCACTGACTTGGCTTGGCTAAACTTTAGCCAAGCTTCTCTCCTCTGAACTTTAGCTTTCCCCTAAGCTTGAGCAAGCACTAAGAGCCAGGCTTTTCTGTCTCCCTTAATAGCTCATTTTGGGAATCAACTGACTACAGAGAGAAACACTTCCTGTTAAATTGCTCTGTCATGCTGTCTGCTCATCCATAACCACCACTTGCCCCATCATACACACACACACACACAGAGTTGCTGCTTGCCCTGCTTATCCTTCCATGTTAAAGAAACATCCTTTTCTGTTTTATTTTGAGACATGTGAAGAACTTGTAGTCAAAGCATTCTCCCTATCACAAACAGTTCAATTCAGTCGCTCAGTGTTGTCTGACTCTCTGTGTAACATGGACTGCAGCACACCAGGCTTCCCTGTCCATCACCAACTCCTGCAGCTTGCTCAAACTCAAGTCCATTGAATCAGAGATGCCATCCAAGCATCTCAACCTCCGTCGTCCTCTTCTCTGACCTTTAATCTTTCCCAGCATCAGGATCTTTTCCAATGAGTCACTTTTCACATTAGGTGGCCAAATTACTGGAGGTTCAGCTTCAGCATCTGTCCTTGCAATGAATATTCAGGACTGATTTCCTTTAGGATTGACTGGTTTGATCTCCTTGCAGTCCAAGGGACTCCCTAGAGTCTTCTCCAACAGCACAGTTCAAAAGTATCAATTGGGCTTTCTTTATTGTCCAACTGTCACATCAGTACATGACTACTAAAAGAGCCTTAGCTTTGACCTACAGACCTTGGTCAGTAATGTAATGTCTGTGCTTTTTAATATGCTGTCTTGGTTGGTCATAGCTTTTCTTCCAAGGAGCAAGCATCTTTTAATTTCAAGGCTGCTCTCACCATCTTCAGTGATTTTGGAGCCCAAGAAAATAAAGTCTGCCACTTTCCCCATTGTTCCCCATCCATTTGCCATGCAGTGATGGACTGGATGCCATGGTCTTCTTTTTTTTGAATGTTGACTTAAGCTAGATTTTTCACTCTCTTCTTTCACCCTCATCAAGAGGCTCTTTAGTTCCTCTTTGATTTATACCTTAAGAATGGGGTCATCTGCATATTGAGTTTATTGATATTTCTCCAGGCAACCTTCATTCCATCTTGGGCTTCATCCAGTCCAACATTTTGCAGGATATACTCTGCATGTAAATTAAATAAACAGGGTGACAATATACACTCTTGACGTACTCCTTTCCCAATTTGGATCCCGTCTGTTGTTCCATGTCTGGTTCTAACTGTTGCTTCTTGCCCTGCATACAGGTAAGATGGTCTTGTATTGCCATCTCTTTAAGAATTCTCCACAATTTCTTGTGACCCATACAGTCAGATGGTTTAGCATAGTCAGTGAAAGAGATATTTTTCTGCAATTCTCTTGCTTTTTTCTATGGTCCAAAGGATGTTGGCAATTTGATCTCTCTTTCCTCTGCCTTTTGTCAATCCATCTTGAACATCTGAAAGTTCTTGGTTCAAGTATTGTTAAAGCCTGTCTTGGATAATTTGCACCATTACTTTGGTAGTATGAGGGATTACCCTATCACTGTAGTAATTTCAAATCAATTTCTCTTATATTAGTCTGGATTTATTTTTATTAATTTGTAAAAATGGACATAAATTCTTTGGTGTAATGTTTATTTCCAACTTAACAGGTATTAATTAACACCCTGCAATGTTGCAGGCACTGTTGTGGGTACAAGGGGCACATTGCTAACTAGTGTCCATGACCCTGCTCTCATGGGGCTTACCTTCTAGTCAGGGAAGATGGGAGGTTAACATTAATGACAAAATAGTTTTATTACAAAGTATAGACAGAACCTTTTGGGTTATGAGAAATGAGTTTTTCCTCCTAATCGTTAGTGAGGGAAGGCCTTTTTAATCCAGGACATTTGAGCAAAAACTTAGTTAAAGACATGAGGGACTGACCTTGTGGTTATCTCGGGGAAATAATTCTGGGGAGAAGCAATAGCCAGGGCAAAAGTCCCCGATTGGTATTGTCTGTGTCCTTCCAATAGAACAAGAAGGCTTGTGCAAGTGGGACCATATGAGTGAGGACGAGACTAGGAAGTGATGAGCTGCTGTTGAGAGAGAACAGGGCAGGAAAAGGAGGAAAGTAATATTAAACATATCATTTCATTTATGTAATGAATTGGTTCACAGTACACAAACCACACTGGGGTCTAGTGGTAAAGAGGAGAGGCATTTGTCACAGTCTGATGGCAACGAGGTGGGGGAAGGGTACTTTTAAGTAAAGACATCCGAGATGAAGCCTGAACCACCTAAGGTAGATAGATCACCAAGTGACAAGGTGTGAAAGTGCTCCCCAGACAGTGGGGGAGAAAATGCAAAGGCACTGAGACCCAAGAAAGCTGGTTATACACGCATTGAATATGACTGGAATAAGGTATGAAGGGGAAATTGTGAAGAAACATGGCCTTGGAGGTAGAGAGAAGAACTTGAAGGGACAGCTGGGCATATGTTAATTTAATGTCTGGGTTACTCGGCTTTGAAGGAGCATTATTAATGTTTTCTAACTGTAAATATATACTCGAGGGAAAGCAATATGGAAATCTAAAAGGAAATATATAGAAATGAAATTAGAGAACACCAATAAGTGTGTCAATAGAAATATATACGGTTAATATTTTGTCTTTGTTGTTCTCTCTATTTATAACACATATATTATATATGTTGTATAATGCTAAATATATATGTAATACACTTATATTAAGACTTCCCTGGTGGCTCAGATGGTAAAGTGTCTGTCTACAATGTGGGAGACCCGGGTTCAATCCCTGGTTCAGGGAGATCCCCTGGAGAAGGAAATGGCAATGCACTCCAGTACTGTTGCCTGGAAAATCCCATGGACAGAGGAGCCTGGTAGGCTACAGTCCATGGGATCACAAAGAGTCGGACACGACTGAGTGACTTCACTTTCACTTTCACACTTATATTTGGATGAGCATATATACATCAGTGATACTTTTTAATATATACAAATTGAATCAAACTATATGCTATATTGTAGCCATCCTTTTCTATACAATATGCTGGGAGAATTTTTCTATCTCAACGATCATGTATCTGCCATTATTTCTAAGGATTACTATAGTGTTCAAATGCTGGCTTATCCCATCCTAGTGCTAAGAAGACAGGAACCATGTTTGTCTTGTTCACTGGTTGCTTACATATCTTTTCTATTGTAAATATGGCTGTAATATGCATTGAGGTTCATGTATCTTTTCAAAGTAGTGTTCATTTTCTTCTAGGAGTAGGATTGCTGGGTCACATGGTAGTTCTATTTTTAGTTTTTTGAGAAACTTACATGATATTTTCCTTAGTGACTGTACAAATTTACTTTCCCACCAATTAAAGTACAAGTGCTTCCTTTTCTCCACACCCTTGCCAACATTTGTATTTTCAGATATTTTGATTTGATGATAGCCATTCTGATGGGTGTGAGGTGATATCTTCTTGTGATTTTGATTTCCATTTCTTTGATGTTTAGTGATGTTCAGCAATTTTTCATTTGCCTATTAGTCATCTACATATCATCTTTGGAGAAATTCAGATCTTACCATTGTTTAGTTTTTTTTTTTTTTTCTTTCTTAAATACTGAGTTGTATAATCTGTTTATAGATTTTGTATGTGAACCCCTTATTGTCGTGTCATTTGTAAATATTTACTCCCATTCAGTAGATTGTCTTTTCATTTTGTCAATGTTTTTGCTTGCTGTGGAAAAGCTTTTAAGTTTAATTAGATCTCATTTTTAATATTGTTTCCTTTGCCTTAGGAGACAGATGAAAAAAATATTGCTGTGATTTATGTCAGAGTGTTCTCCCTACATTTTTCTTTTAGGAGTTTTGTAGCTTCCAGTCTTTCATTTAGGGCTTGAATTCGTTTTGAGTTCATTTATTAATTTTAATAGTATTTTGGTGGTGCTTTATAGTTTTCAGCATATAGTATCATGTCAACTGCGAGTAGTGACAGTTTTACTTCTTCCTACCAATTTGGAGGACTTTTATTTCTTTTCCTTGAATGATTACTGTGGCTAGAACACCCAGAATTTTAGAAGTGGCAAGAGTGGGCATCCTTGCCTTGTTCCTGATTTTAGAGGAAAAGCTTTCAGCTTTTTGCCACTGAATATGATATTAATTGTGTTTGTTATAAGTGACTTTTATTATGTTCAGATATATTCCCTCCATATCAAGTATGATGATAGTTTTTGTAATGAATGAATACTGAGTTTTGCCAAATAGTTTTACAGCATCTATTTAGATAATCATGTAATTTTTGTCCTTCTAGTTCCTAATGTGATGTATCACATTGATTGATTTGCATATATTGAACCATCTTTGTACCCCTGGAATAACTCCAACTTGATCATGGTGTGTGATGGTTTCAATGTGTTGTTGAATTTGGTTCTCTAATATTTTGTTGAAAATTTTATCATCTGTATTCAGCAGAAATATTAGCATTTAATTTTCTTTTTTGATGGTGTCTTTGTCTGGTTTTGCTGTCAGGATAATGGTGGCTTTGTAGGATGAATTTGGAGGTACTCCATCTTCTCAGATTTTTGGAATAGTTGGAGAAGTTTGGATATAACCTATTCTTTATAGGCTTGGAAATTTCTGCTGTGAAGCTGTGTGGTCCTGAATTTTATTTTGCTAAGAGATTTTTAAATATAAGTTCAAATTCACTAGTAGTGGTTCATCTGTTCAAATTATACACTTTCTCCTGATTCAGTTTTGGAATACTGTGTGTTTCTAGAGATTTGTCCACTTCTTCTTGGTTGTCCATATTGTTGGAAAAAAGATACTATAAATATTTATAGCATTCTTTTATGCTTTTTTTTTTCATATTGCTGTGATATTGTTAGTAATCTATCCCTTGCATTTATTACTTTGTTTAGTTCAGCCATCTCTCTTTTATTTTAGACTACCCTGGATAGTTCAGTTCAGTTCAGTGACTCAATCGTGTCCGACTCTTTGCAACCCCATGAATTGCAGCATGCCAGGCCTCCCTGTCCATCACCAACTCCCGGAGTTCACTCAGACTCATGTCCATCGAGTTGGTGATGCCATCCAGCCATCTCATCTTCTGTCGTCCCCTTCTCCTCTTGCCCCCAATCCTTCCCAGCATCAGGGTCTTTTCCAATGAGTCAACTCTTCGCATGAGGTGGCCAAAGTACTGGAGTTTCAGCTTTAGCATCATTCCTTCTAAAGAACACCCAGGGCTGATCTCCTTCAGAATGGACTGGTTGGATCTCCGTGCAGTCCAAAGGACTCTCAAGAGTCTTCTCCAACACCACAGTTCAAGAGCATCAATTGTTTGGTGCTCAGCTTTCTTCACAGTCCAACTCTCATATCCATACATGAGCACTGGAAAAACCATAGCCTTGACTAGATGGACCTTTGTTGGCAAAGTAATGTCTCTGCTTTTGAATATGCTATCTAGGTTGGTCATAACTTTCCTTCCAAGGAGTAAGCGTCTTTTAATTTCATGGCTGCAATCACCATCTGCAGTGATTTTGGAGCCCCCAGAAATAAAGTCTGACACTGTTTTCAGTGTTTCCCCATCTATTTCCCATGAGGTGATGGGATCAGAGGCCATAATCATAGTTTTCTGAATGTTGATCTTCAAGCCAACTTTTTCACTCTCTTCTTTCAATTTCATCAAGAGGCTTTCTAGTTCCTCTTCACTTTTGCCATAAGCATGGTGTCATCTGCATATCTGAGGTTATTGATATTTCTCCCAGCAATCTTGATTGCAGCTTGTGCTTCTTCCAGCCCAGCATTGCTCATGATGTATTCTGATTAAAAGTTAAATAAGCAGAGTGACAATATACAGCCTTGATGTACTCCTTTTCCTATTTGGAACCAGTCTGTTTTTCCATGTCCAGTTCTAACTGTTGCTTCCTGACCTGCATATAGGTTTCTCAAGAGGCAGGTCAGGTGGCCTGGTATGCCAATCTCTTAAAGAATTTTCCACAGTTTATTGTGATCCACACAGTCAAAGGCTTTGGAACAGTCAGTAAACAGAAATAGATGTTTTTCTGGAACTCTTTTGCTTTTTCCATTATCCAGAGGATGTTGGAAATTTGATCTCTGGTTCCTCTGCCTTTTCTAAAGCCAGCTTGAACATCTGGAAGTTCACAGTTCAAGTATTGCTGAAGCCTGGCTTGGAGAATTTTGAGCATTACTTTGCTAGCGTGTGAGATAAGTGCAATTGTGCGGTAGTTTGAGCATTCTTTGGCGTTGCCTTTATGTGGGATTTGAATGAAAATTGACCTTTTCCAGTCCTGTGGCCCCTGCTGAGTTTTCCAAATGTGCTGGCATATTGAGTGCAGCACTTTCACTGCATCATCTTTCAGGATTTGAAATAGCTCAACTGGAATTCCATCACCTCCGCTAGCTTTGTTCGTAGTGATGCTTTCTAAGGCCCACTTGACTTCACATTCCAGGATGTCTGGCTCTAGGTGAGTGATCACACCATTGGGATTATCTGTGTTGTCAAGATCTTTTTTGTACACTTCTGTGTTTTCTTGCCACCTCTTCTTAATACCTACTGCTTCTCTTAGATCCATACAATTTCTGTCCTTTATCGAGCCCATCTTTTCATGAAATGTTCCCTTAGTATCTCTAATTTTCTTGAAGAGATCTCTAGTCTTTCCCATCCTATTGTTTTCCTCTGTTTCTTTGAACTGATCACTGAGGAAGGTTTTCTTATCTCTCATTGCTATTCTTTGGAACTCTGCATTGAGATGCTTATATCTTTCCTTTTCTCCTTTGCTTTTCACTTTTATTTTTTCACAGCTATTTGTAAGGCCTCCCCAGACAGCCATTTTGCTTTTTTGTATTTCTTTCCATGGGGATGATCTTGATCTACATCTCCTGTACAATGTCACGAACCTCCATCCATAGTTCATCAGACACTCTATCAGATATAGTCCCTTATATCTATTTCTCACTTCCACTGTATAATCATAAGTGATTTGATTTAGTTCATACCTGAATGGTCTAGTGGGTTTCTCTATTGTCTTCAATTTAAGTCTGGATTTGACAGTAAGGAGTTCATGATCTGAGCCACAGTCAGCCTCCAGTCTTGTTTTGGCTGACTGTACAGAGCTTCTCCATCTTTGCTTGCAAACAATATAATCAATCTGATTTCAGTGTTGACAGTCTGGTGATCTCCATGTGTAGAGTCTTTTCTTGTGTTGTTGGAAGAGGGTGTTTGCTATGACCATTGCATTCTCTTGGCAAAACTCTATTAAACTTTGCCCTGCTTCATTCCATACTCCAAGGCCAATTTTCCTGTTACTCCAGGTGTTTCTTAACTTCCTACTTTTGCATCCCAGACATCTATAATGAAAAGGACAATTTTTGGGGGTGTTAGTTCTAAAAGGTCTTGTAGGTCTTCATAGAACCGTTCACCTTCAGCTTCTTCAGTGTTACTGGTTGGGGCATAAACTTGGATTACTGTGATATTGAATGGTTTGCCTTGGAAACGAACAGAAATCATTCTGTCTCTTTTGAGATTGCATCCAAGTACTGCATTTCGGACTCTTTTGTTGACCATGATGGCTACTCCATTTCTTCTATGGGATCCCTGCCCACAGTAGTAGATATAATGGTCATCTGAGTTAAATTCACCCATTCCCGTCCATTTTAGTTCCCTGATTCCTAGAATGTCAACGTTCACTCTTGCCATCTCCTTTTTGACCACTTCCAATTTGCCTTCATTCATGGACCTAACATTCCAGGTTCCTATGCAATATTGCTCGTTACAGCATCAGACCTTGCTTCTATCACCAGTCACATCCGCAACTGGGTATTGTTTTTGCTTTGGCTCCATCCCTTCATTCTTTCTGGAGTTATTTATCCAGTGATCTCCAGTAGCATATTGGACACCTACCGACCTGGGGAGTTCCTCTTTCTATATCCTATCATTTTGCCTTTTCATACTGTTCATGGGGTTCTCAAGGGAAGAATACTGAAGTGGTTTGCCATTCCCTTCTCCAGTGGACCACATTCTGTCAGACATGTCCACCATGACCCGCCAGTCTTGGGTGTCCCCACATGGCATGGCTTAGTTTCCTTTTGTTAGACAAGGCTGTGGTCCATGTGATCAGATTGGCTAGTTTTCTCTGATTATGGTTTCAGTGTTTCTGCCCTCTGATGCCCTCTCGTAACACCTACTGTCTTAGTTGGGTTTCTCTTACCTTGAACGTGGGGTATCTCTTCACGGCTGCTCCAGCAAAACACAGCCGCTGTTCCTTACCTTGGATGAGGGGTATCTCCTCATGACCGCCCCTCTTGACTTAGGATGTGGAGGAACTCCTCTTGGCCCTCCTGCGCCCATGCAGCCGACGCTCCTTGGATGTGGGGTTGCTCCTCTCAGCCACTGCCCCTGACCTCAGGCGTGGGGTAGCTCCTCTCGGCCGCCGCCCCTGACGTCAGGCGTGTGCTATGTTGTGTTGGGTTGTTTGTTTATAGCATCGAACTTTACTTCCATCCCCAGTCACATCCACAACTGGGTGTTGTTTTTGCTTTGGCTCCATCTCTTCGTTCTTTTTGGAGTTATTTCTCCATTGATCTCCAGTAGCATATTGGTCACCTGCCGACTGGGGGAGTTCATCTTTCAGTGTCCAGTCTTTCTGCCCTTGCATACTGTTTATGGGGTTCTCAAGGCAAGTGGTTTGCTAATCCCTTCTCCAGTGGACCACAGTTTGTCAGAGCTCTCCAACATGACCTGTCTGCCTTGGATGTCCCTACATATTATGGCTCATAGTTTAATTGAGTTATACAAAGCTGTGGTCCATGTGATCAGATTGGTTGGTTTAATGTGATTGTGGGTTTTATTCTCTCTGCCCTCTGCTGGAGAATGATAAGAGGCTTATGGAAGCTTCCTGATGGGAGAGATTCACTGAGGGGGAACCTGGGTATTGTTCTGATAGTAGGGGCCATGCTCAGTAAATCTTTAATCCAATTTTCTGCTCAAGGGCTATGTTCCCTCCCTGTTATTTGACCTGAGGCCAAATTATCTTAGTGGTAATGAAGACAATGGCAATCTCCTTCAAAAGGTCCCATGCAGGCACTGCTACACTCAGTGCCCCCAACCCGGCAGCAGGCCACCACTGACCCACGCCTCCACCATGGACTCCTGAACACTCACAGGAAGTCTGAGTCAGTCTCTTGTAGGGTCACTGCTCCTTTCTCCTGGGTCCTGGTACACACAAGATTCTGTTTTTGCCCTCCAAGAATCTGTTTCTCCAGACCTGTGCAAGTTCTGGTGGCTCTATGTTAATGGTGACCTCCTCCAAGAGGGCTTATGCCAAACCCAAGTCTACTGCACCCAGAGCCCCTGTCCCCACAGCAGTCCACTGCTGACCCATACCTCCTCAGGAGACACTGAAACACAGTTCTGTCTCAGTCTCTGTGGGGTGTCTGGGTCCTGGTGCTCAAACAAGGTGAGTTTGAGCCCTCTGAGCCTCTCTGAAAGTTATGGGGTTTGTTTCTAAACGCAGTCTTGCTCCTCCTACCATCTTGCTGGGGCTTCCCCTTTGCCCTTGGATGTAGGGTATCTCCTCAAAGTCCTTCCAGTGGTGTGCAGCCGCTGCTCCAGTGCCATGTAGCCAGCACTCAAGTGTCTACTGTCTTCCTGGGGCTTTTCTGTCCTTGGACATGGGGTATCTCCTCACAGTCACTCCAGCACTGCATAACTGCTTCCAGTGCTGAGCAGCAGACGTAGGATATCTGCTCCCAGTCCCTCCAGTGCATTGCAGCTGCCCTCCAGCACCAAGCAGCAGGCGTGGGGTATCTCCTCACAGTCGATCCAGCATGGTGCAAGTAAAGTCCAATGCTGTGAGAGCAATAATGCATAGAAACCTGGAATGTTAGGTCCATGAATCAAGGCAAATTGGAAGTAGTCAAACAGGAGGTGCCATCAAGTGAACATGAGGATTGACCAAGTCTGGGGGTCTCTAAAGCTCATCAGATTAGCTAAAACATCCAATCTCTTCTTAATTAGATTTTTCCACCTTACGTGCTGGCTCTTAAGCTCCTTAAGACCTTCAAGAGCTCCCCACGGGCAGAGGATAGTTTAGAGATGAAGTGTCTAGAGCACTCTGAAGGGCTGAAGTTTGTCGGAAAGTGTTTGGTAGAGGTTCATAGAGGGACGGAGGAGGCAGGTGTGTTAAAGGGGGATATGTAAGTCAAAGAATAAAGGGAACTGAAGGGAAGTTTGAACATCATGGGAAAAAGGAAGGAGGAGGAGGTGCACGGAGATGGGAATTGGTAGGTATTTGGTGAGTTTGTAGGTGGGAGAGCCCGAGTTTCTGAGGTCACCAAATTTCTAAATTGTCTTTAGTAAAAATTTCTTCCAGTTTTTAGAGCTTGAACTGAATTAAGGTCATAATGGCAGAGCATAAAAAGAAGAGGGAACGCACAAAGTAGAGTAATGTTTACTCACAGGATTTGAGCCACGGGGTAGATGGGCCTCCACAGTTCAGTTCAGTGGCTCAGTCATGTCCAACTCTTTGCGACCTCATGGACTGCAGCATGCCAAGCTTCCCTATCCATCACCAACTCCCGGAGCATGCTCAAACTCATGTCCTTCAAGTCGGTGATTCCATCCAACAATCTCATCTCTGTTGTTCCCTTCTCCTCAGGCTTCAACCTTTCCCAGCATCAGGGACTTTTTCCAATAAGCCAATTCTTCGCGTCTAGTAGCCAAAGTATTAAGCTTCAGCCTCAGCATCAGTCCTTCCAGTGACTATTCAGGACTGATTTCCTTTAGGATTGATTAGTTTGATCTCCTGGCAATCCAAGGGACTCTCAAGAGTCTTCTCCAACACCACAGTTCAAAAGCATCAGTTCTTTGGCACTCAGCTTTCTTTATAGTCCAACTCTCACATCCATAGAGGACTATGGGAAAAACCTTAGCTTTGACTAGATGGGCCTTTGTTGGCAAAGTAATGTCTGCTTTTTAATATGCTGTCTGCTGCTGCTATTACTGCTAAGTTGCTTCAGTCGTATCCGACTCTGTGCAACCCCATAGACGGCAGCCCACTGGGCTCCCCAGTCCCTGGGATTCTCCAGGCAAGAACACTGGAGTGGGTTGCCATTTCCTTCTCCAATGCATGAAAGTGAAAAGTGAAAGTGAAGTCACTCAGTCATGTCCAACTCTTCGCGACCCCATGGACTGCAGCCTACCAGGCTCCTCCATCCATGGGATTCTCCAGGCAAGAATACTGGAGTGGGGTGCCACTGCCTTCTCCAATATGCTGTCTAGGGTGGTCGTAGCTTTTCTTCCCAGGAGCAAGCATCTTTTAATTCATAGCTGCAGTCAACATCTTGAGTGATTTTGGAGCCCAAGAAAATAAAGTCTGTCACTGTTTCCACTGTTTCCACGTCTATTTGTCATGAAGTGATGGGACCAGATATCATGATCTTAATTTTCTGAATGTTGAGTTTTAAGCCAACTTTTTCACTCTCCTCTTTCACTTTCATCAAGAGGCTCTGTAGTTCTCCTTCCTTTTCTGCCATAACAGTGGTGTCATTTGAGGTTATTGATATTTCTCCTGACAATCTTGATTATAGCTTGTGCTTCATCCAGCCTAGCATTCCGCATAATGTACTCTGAAGAGAAGTTAAGCAGGGTGACAATATACAGCTTTATTGTACTCCTTTCCTGATTTGGAACCAGTCCGTTGTTCCATGTCTAGTTCTAACTGTTGCTTCTTGACCTACATGCACATTTGTCAGGAGTCAGGTAAGGTAGTCTGGTATTCCCATGTCTTTAAGAATTTTTCACAGTTTTTTGTGATTCACACTATCAAAGGCTTTGACGTATTCAATAAAGCAGAAGTAGATGTATTTCTGGAACTCTCTTGCTTTTTCTCTGATCCAATGGATGTTGACAATTTGATCTCTAGTTCCTCTGCCTTTTCAAAATCCAGCTTGAACATCTGGATGTTCATGGTTCAGGTACAGAAGCTTCACTTGGATGTATCCCCCCAGGGTAATGCAATTGGAGATTCATTCCCTATTGATTTAAACTCCAAGAGGATAACTGGAAGACATTCAGGGGAGGAGGCTTGGCCCTACCCAGGCCACATATCTGTCCTTCCTGAGGAAGTCAGGAGATCTCCCTGCACCACACATGCATAGAAAAGGCTCTTTGCAGGCTGAAAGGGGAATAATGTCAAGGGATGCTCTCTCTACCCAGACACCTTTTCAGTAAAATCCATCTTGGCTAAGAGAAGCATGCACACACGTGAAAAGATCCTGAGATATACCAAAAGGGACTGTGAACCACCCACACCAGAATGATTGGCCCAAAGGATACCCAGAAGAAATGCCCCATAAAAGTAATTGAAACTACCATGAGGACACAAACTCAGGAACTCTCCTTCTGTGTCTGCCTTTGTGCCTGTCCACACATACTCTATGCTTTTCCTCTTAATCTGCATTGTAGGCAGACTCTTTACCAACTGAGTCACGTGGGAAGACCAGATACATGTAAATGTAAAGCTGAATCACTTTGCTGTACACCAGAAACTAATGTATTGTGGGAAATCTATTATATTCCATTAAAAAAAAATACATCAAGGAAGGAACAAGATGGAGGAAGAGTAGATGGACATATATCTCTCTCCATGGATACATCAGGAATAAACTTTCAGATACAGAAGTGATTGCAGAACACCTGCAGAGGGTGGGCAGGAGTACCTGACCACTGGAAAAGAATATATAGACCCACACAAAACTCAGTAGGATGAAGGAACTGGGGGTAAAACAGGAGAGTTAATAGGACTAGACCTGCCTGCAGCAGGTGGGGGAACTGTAGAAGGGGTCTGATCCTCACATGAAGGCAATTGTCTAGGTCAAAGGAGAAACATTTGAGGCTGAGAGTGAAGCAGCTGATCTGTGACAGCCTAAATGGAATGAAAATCAGACAGTCCTTGCCACAGCCATACATACCCCAGGCAAGGACACAGGTCCCCTAGAAGGCACAACAGCCGGGAGGTGGAGCATAGGATTTGTGGAGTAATCCCAGGACAAGAGCTTCTGTTGACTGCTGGGAGATGGACCGAGGGGATGTAAGGGAGGAGATCCTGGTGGGAAATGCCTGTGTGGGAAAGCCAGTGAGCCAGGGAAACATGGTGATACTGCTGAGTATTGTGGAGGGGATGGAGCCAACACCATAGCTTCTCTCCCCACATGCCAACACAGGCAGCTGAACAATAGGGAGGCTGCCCCATCAAGTGCCTGAAACAGACTAGGACCCCATCCAGGATGTCCCTTTAAGTGTCTGAGGTGCAGAACAACAGAGTAGTATCTCAGCAAGGGGGGTCACTTTAAGTGCCTGGCATGCCAAACAACAGAGAAGGACCCCAGGCAAGGGAGCCCTCTAAGTGCCTGAATGGGCAGAGCTATGGAGTAAGACTAGCCAGAGGCCTGCTGATCGCCAGCTGCCAGAGGCTCAAAAAGACTCTCATAGGACCATAATTCCTGTGGCTGAGACAGTCTGTGTCCCTGCACACTTGGTGCCCAAGGTTCCCCGCGACTCAAGTAGCTGTGACACCTTCACGCCCAACCCACACTTGGGCAGAGCTTCCACAGGCAAAAAAATGTCTTGCGTCTATGCACCCAGGGTCACTTCTGTCATGTTCAACTCTTTGAGACCATGTGGACTGTGGCCTGCCAGGTTAATCTGTCAAGGGGGTTCTCCAGGCAATACTGGAGTGTATTGGCCAATACAGGTTGCCATACCCTTCTAGAGCACTATATTTCCTACTGCCCTAGCTGCCACCTCCCCTGAGTACCTGGTGGTGCCAGAACCCCTGCACCCCAAGCAGCTGCACGACCTCCAAACCTGGCCCTCACTGGGGCAGACCCAAGTCCTCCAGGGCAGTCTCAGGAGCAAATCCCAGTGGACAACCCACATGCAGAGGTGGAGATAAAACCACAATTGCAACCCAGGTGCAGTATGGCTAAGGAAGAGGACCAAAACCTTCCCACCAGCTATACAAGCTGCAGATTAAATCCACAAGATCAACCAGACAGACTCTGTGTCTATGGAATATATAAAAGGACCCTGAGAGCTCCTACAAAAGCAAACGCACTAGTTATGACAGCTGTGGACATTGGAGACAAGAACACACAGGAGTAGGACCAGATTAGAGTGTGAGCTGCCCCCACAGCAGAGCCAGAGTCCAGTGCAATGTTGGAGAGCATCCTAGGGAGTTAAGGTGGACTGTGACTCCCAGCGAGGGAAAGGACACTGACAGAAGAGACTCAAGTAAAACATGTATTATTCATATATTTTGACTTGTTCTGTAGTTTCCTCTGGATATTTTTTTTCATTCTTTTTTTCCCCTTCCCACACTCTGTTGTAGTTATCTATTTTATTAGCACTATGAAAACTATTTAAGCTTTTGAGTTTTTTTTTTTTTTTTTCAAATACCATATTTTATTTATGTTGTAAACTTCTGCTTCTACTTTGGCCTTTTGCAGTTCTGTAGAGTTTTCCTTTTTTTTTCTCTCTCTCTTTTTTAAACTTTAATTTTTACATCTTTAAACTTATTATTAGTTTTTCTAAGCTGATTTCTTTGTTCACTTTTCCTCCTCTTGCTTTCCCCTTGTACTTAATCTTTAATATATATAAATCTTTATCTACCACTATTTAACTTTGTATTTCTATTCTTTCTTTTCTTCCTTTCCTTTCTTTTTCTCACAATATTTGCTAGTTCTGTTTTATTGCTTTTCCCCCCAGTTGGCACCTTATTTTAGTTTTGTTTTCCAGTTTGTGCTTTAGTTAGTTTTGTTCTTAACTGGTGGATACCATTTTGGTTTCCTTTGTTCACCAGTTCAAACTATTGTACTTTATTTTCATTAGACTGTTTTGATTTTGCTAATGGGTGTATATGTATGTGCATATATTCCATTATTTTAATTATCATTTGCCTTAGTTTGTAGTTGCCTTTTGTCTGGGGCTCATCTTTGGTTTCTCATTTTTGGGTATTTGTCTTAATCCCATTTAATGCCAGAACAAACCACCTGTGGAATCTCCTTCCAGGACAGAGATCAAGCCCTGAGGCTGTGCAGTGGGAGCACTGACTCCAAGACTCTAGACTATCAGAGAATTCCTAACCTTAGGGAGTGTCAAATAGTGAGAATTCCCACAAAGGCAACCACTTGTATACAAGACCAGCATCATCCAATTACCAGTAGCACACTGTGCAAGATGCCTCATCCAAAGAACAAACAGGACAAAAATACAAACCCAATCATCAGCAGATAGGATTACCACCTCACTCAGCCCTGCCCATCAAAGGGGGAGAAAAAAAAAAAAGCTTACCTCCTCCCACCTGAATGCAAGCACAAGTCACATCCTACATGAAGCTTACACAAACCACTTGACCAAACTTATGAGGGCAGAAACCAAAAGAGAGAAAGAATTCAACCTTGAAAGCTGGGGAAAGGAGACCTCGAACACAATAAGTTTAAAAAAACTAATGAAAAGGCAGAGAAATGCTTCACACATGAAAGAACAAACTAGAAATGCACAAATCCAAATAAGTGAAGAGGAAACAGGCAAACTACCTAAAAAAGACTTCAGAATAATGATAGTGAAGATGATCCAAACCTTGAAAATAAAATGGAGAAAATGGAAGAATCAATTAACCAAGACCTAGAAGAATTAAAGAATCATACAAACAACACAATTACTGAAATTAAAAATACTCTAGAAGGAATCAATAGAAGAATATCTCAACCAGAAGAATGGATCATTGAGCTGGAAGATAAAATGGTGAAAATAACTGCCAAAGAGCAGAATAAAGTAAAAAGAATGCAAAGAACTGAGGATAGTCTCAGAGACCTCTGCAACAATATTAAATGCACCAACATTCAAATTATAGGGTTTACAGAAGAAGAAGAGAAAAAGAAAGAGTATGAGAAAATTTTTGAAGAAATTATAGTTGAAAATTTCCCCAACATAGAAAAGGAAATAGTCAATCAAATTCAAGAGGTGCAGAGAGTCCCATACAGGATAAATCTAAGGAGAAACATGCCAAGACACATACTAATCAAACTAACAATGACTAAACACAAAGAATGAATATTAAAAGCAGCAAGGGAAAAGCAGCAAGTAACATACAAGGGGACCCCCATGTGTTTAGAAGCTGATCTTTCAGCAGAAACTCTACAGGCCAGAAAGGAATGTCAGGATATACTTAAAGTCCTGAAAGGGAAAAATCTACAACCAAGATTACTCTACCCTGCAAGGATCTCATTCAAAATTAGTGGTGAAATAAAAAGCCTTACAGACAAGCAAAAGTTAAGAGAACTCAGTACCACCAAACCAGCTTACAACAAATGTTAAAGGGACTTATGTAGTCAGGAAACACAAGAGAATAAAAATGTCTACAAAAACAAACTCTAAACAATTAATAAATGGCAATAGGAACATATATATCAATAATTACTTTAAATGAAAATGGATTAAATGTTCCAACCAAAAGACACAGACTGGCTGAATAGATACCAAACAAACAAACAAACAAAAACCATATATATGCTGTCTACAAGAAGCCCATTTCAGACCTAAAGACACTATAGACTGAAAGTGAGAGGATGGAAAAATATATTCTATGAAAAGGGGAAGCAAAAGAAACCTGGAGTAGCCATCCTCATACCAGAGAAAATAGACCTTAAAATAAAGAAGATTCCAAGAGATAAGGAAGGGCACTACATAATGATCAAGGGACCAATCCAAGAGGAAGACATAACAATTGTAAATATACATGCATCCAACATAGGAGCACCTCAATACATAAGGAAAGACTAACAGACATAAAAGGAGAAATTGAAAGTAACACAATAATAGTAGGAGACTTTAACACACCACTCACACCAAGGGACCGATCATCAAAAGATAAAATTCATAAGGAAACACAAGTCTTAATGATACATTAGATGAGATGGATCTCATTGATATCTTCAGGATGTTCCATCCAAATGCAGTAAGATACACCTTATTCTCAAGTGCACATGGAATATTCTGCAGGATAGATTACATCTTGGGTCACAAATCAAACCTCAGTAAATTTAAGAAAATGGAAATCACATCAAGCATCTTTCCTGACCACAACACTATGTGACTAGACATCAATTACAAGGGAAAAAAAAAAAACTGTAAAAAAAAACCACAAAAACATGGAGATTAAGCAATATGTTTCTAAATAATTAACAGGTTACTGAAGAAATCAAAAGATAAATAAAAAAATTCCTAGAAACAAATGACAATGAAAGCACGACAACTCAAAACCTATGGGATGCAGTAAAAGCAGTTCTAAGAGGGAAGTTTATAGCAATGTGATCCTACCTCAAGAAACAAGAAAAAAATAAATAGCTAACCTTTATACCTAAAATGACTGGAAAAAGAAGAACAAAAAGATACCCAAAATTGGCATAAAGAAAGAAACCATGATTATGAGGAGAAATAAATAAAAAAGAAATGAAAGAAACAATAGCAAAGATTAATAAAACTAAAGGCTTTTTATTTGAGAAGATAAAATTCACAAACCTTTAGCTACACTCATCAAGAAAAAAGAGATTAAAATCAAATAAAAAATGAAAAAGGAAGATTACAACAGACATTGCAGAAATACAAAGAAATATAAGATACTATTATCAGTAAGTATATGGAAATAAAATTAATAACCTGGAAGAAGTGGACAGATTCTGAGAAAAGTTCAATCATCAGAGACTGAACGAGGAAGAAATAGAAATTATGAACAACCCATTTACAAGCACTTAAATTGAAATTGTGATTTAAAAAAGTCTCCTGAAAACCAGCAGCCCAAGACCAGATGGCTTCACAGGTGAATTCTATCAAACATTTAGACATGAGCTAATCCTATCCTTCTAAAACACTTTCAAAATATTGCAGAAGAAGGAACACTTCCAAACTCATTCTATGAGGCTGCCATCACCCTGGTACCAAAACCCGACAAAGACAACACAAAAGTGGAAAACTACAGGCCAATATCACTGATGAACATAGATGCAAAGATTATCAATAAAATTTTAGCAAACAGAATTCAGCAACACATCAAAAAGCTCAAACATCATGATCAAGTTGGGTTTATTCCTGGGATGCAAGGACTCTTCAATATACAGAAATCAATTAATGTGATACACCACATTTACAAATTGAAAGATAAAAACCATACGATGCTCTCAATAGATGCAGAAAAAGCCTTTGACAAAATTCAGCACCCATTTATGATTAAAACTCTTCAAAAAATGGGTATAGAAGAATCCTAGAAAAGGCCATATATGATAAGCCTATAGCAAAGATTATTCTCAATGGTGAAAAACTGAAAGCATTCCGCCTAAGATCAGGAATGAGATATGGGTGCCCCCTGTCACCACTGTTATGCAACAAATTTTAAAAGTCCTAGCTATAGCAATCATAGAAGAAAAAGAAATAAAAGGAATCCAGATGGAAAAGAAGAAGTAAAGCTCTCACTGTTTACAGATGACATGATACGATACGTAGAAAACCCTAAAAATACTATCAGAAAATTACTAGAGCTATCAGTGAATTTAGCAAAGTCACAGGATGCAAAATCAACACAAAAATCACTTGCATTCATATAGTAGCAATGAAAATTCATAAAGGGAAATTAAGGAATCAATTGCGTTACCACTGCAACAAAAAGACTAAAATATCTAGGGAAAAAATATACCTGAGAAAAAAGAACTGCATACAGAGAATTGCAAGATACTGATGAAAGAAATGAAAGACAACATAAACAGATGGAGAGATAGTCCCTGTTCCTGGGTAGGAAGAATCAATATTGTGAAAATGACTATACTAGCAAACACAATCTATAGATTTAATGCAATCCCTTTCAAATTACCAATGGCATTTTTCACAGAACTAGAACAAAACACTTCAAAATTCATATGGAGACACAAAAGACCCTGAATAACCAAAGCAGTCTTGAGAAAGAATGGAGCTGAAAGAATCAACCTTCCTGACTTCAGATTATACTACAAAGCTACAGTCATCAAGTCAGTATGGTACTGGCACAAAACCAGAAATACAGACCAATGGAGCAAGATAGAAAGATCAGAAATAAAGCCACACACCTATGGGTGTTTTGTTTTGTTTTGTTTTGTTTTTTTGGGCAAAGGAGGCAAGAATATACAATAGGGCAAAGACAGCCTCTTCCATAAATGGTGCTGAGAAAACTGGACAGCTACATATAAAAGAATGAAATTAAAACACTTTCTAACACCATACACAAAGATAACCACAAAATGGATTAAATACCTAAATGTAAGATCAGAAACTATAAAACTCTTAGAAGAAAACATAGGCAAAACACTCGATGACATAAATCAAAGCAAGATCCTCTATGACCCGACTCCTAGAGTAAGAGAAATAAAAACAAAAGTAAACAAGTGGGACCTGATTAAACTTAAAAGTTTTGAACAGCAAAGGAAACTATAAACAAGGTGAAAAGAAAATCTTCATGATAGGAGAAAATAATAGAAAATTAAAAAAAAAAAAAAACAGACAAAGGATTAATTTCCAAAATATACAAGCAGCTCATACAACTCGATTCCAGAAAAGCAAACAACCCAACCAAAAGTGGGCAAAAGACCTAAAGAGACATTTCTCCAAAGAAGACATACAGACAGCTAAGAAACACGTGAAAAGATGCTCAACATCACTCATTATTAGAGAAATGCAAATCAAAACTGCAATGTGATATCAACTCACACCAGCCAGAATGGCCATCATTAAAAAGTCTATAAACAATAAATGTTGGAGAGGGTGTGGAGAAAAGGGAACCCTCTTGCACTATTGGTAGGGACATAAATTGATACAGCCACTATGGAAGATGGTATTATGGAGATTCCTTAAAAACCTAGGAATACAACCACCATATGACCCAGCAATCCCACTATTAAGCATATATCCTGAGGAAAGTAAAATTGAAAAATACACATGTATCCCAATGTTCATTGCAGCACTATTTACAACAGCTAGAACATGGAACTTACCTATGTGTCCATCCACAGATGAATGGATAAAGAAGTGGTGCATATACAAAATGGGATATTATTCAGAGATAAAAAGGAACATGTTTGAGTCAGTTGTGATGAGGTGGATGAACCTAGAATCTATTATACAGAGTGAAGTAAGTCAGAAAGAGAAAAATAAATATCATTAGTGCATATATATGGAATCTATAAAAATGGTACTGATGAATTTATTTCTAAGGCAGCAATGGAGAAACAGACATAAAGAACAGATTTATGGACACAGGGAGAAGGAAGGAGAGGGTAAGATGTATGGAGAGAGTAACATGGAAACTTACATTATCATGTATAAAATACATAGCCAATGGGAATTTGCTATCTGTCTCAGAGAACTCAAACAGGGGCTCTGTATCAAAATAGAGGGGTGAGAGCTGGAGGGACATGGGAGGGAGGTTCAAGAGGGAGGGGACATATGTATACCTATGGTTGATTCATGTTGATGCTTGACATAAAACAACAAAATCTTATAATGCAATTATCCCTCAAACAAAAGATAAATCAATTAAAAAAAACACACATCAACATGTGGAACAATTATCTCAAAAAACTAACTGGAAAATTGCAGAAAGATTCCTGAACCAAGGCTCTAAGAAAGTCCACAGGGAATAGGGTAGGAAGGGAAGAGGAGCATTCAAGTCCTGACCTGTGTCCCTGGGAAAGGACTCAGAATATAAGGGAGATTACACGGGTGGAGATCTGCCTTGGGTGTGAGTAGTTCGAGCCATATATTGGACACGCCAGTCCTGCGGTCTGACACAGGGAAGACAAGCACCCTTAGCTGGTTGTAGGGCTATGTGGACTAACAGGAGGGCTGTGGGAAGCCTGGACTCCCCCCTCGAGGAACTCACGCTCAGGGTCTTGCTCCCAAGGCAGGGGTTAAGAGGATACATTGAGACCGCACTTGTGGCTGCCTGTTTTGCCCACAACTACCCAGCCTGCCCTTCACATGCCCTGCTTACTTCATGTGGTTGCTCTTCACTGCAGCAGGGGCTGCCATGATGAGGCAGGGAGCTGGGATGTGAGAAGCAGAGGTGCATCTGGCCCAGGGTGGTATCTGGGTGGGACAGCTGGGGCCATGCTCATGGAGGGCACTTACACAGGCAGCACATTGGGAGAAGTTCTAATCTCTGATGGAGGCAAGACTGCCACAGCAGATAACCCAGTACATGCCCAGAGCCCATGAGAGCCTCACCTACCCAATAGAAACCCTCTTCAACAGGGCAGGGGTGGCAGAGGCTGGGGGAACTGATCAGCTGTGAGGGACCAAGGGGTCTCAGACCAGAAGCTATGTTTAAGCAGGGTCGGAGACGCTACTGCTGGTGCTGGCACAGGTGGTGCTTTGGAGGTAGTGTGGATCTCTGTCAGCAGCGAGTCTATAGACTAGCTCCTTTCTTCCTAATGTTCACAGGCCCCTCTTGTCCCTCTGTGGCAAGGGTTGAAGTGCTGGGAGAGGGGAGGGTACACACTTAGAGGGAACACAGCCAGATCTGGCCTGACAATCAGGACCTCTGCTCCAAAAACTTGAGTCCCCACCCTGCCCCCAGTAGGTTTGAGAAGGCTACTGAGAATACAGGAAGTCTGTGCCTCACATCTAGCTTCAGTCCTGGTAGCACCAATCCTCTCCCAAGGTGATAGGTGATGGCACACCCTGAGGAAAGATGTGACTTGTGGTCCATCAAATCCAGCCCCACCTCTGGGTACCACACAGACTGTACAGTCATGCTACCCCACAAGGACATGCCTTCAAGACCATAATAGATAATTGATGCACTTAAATTCACAGAAGCAGAGAAAAACTGGAAGGACTGATGCTGACATTGAAACTCTAATACTTTGGCCACCTGATGTGAAGAACTGACTCATGTGAAAAGGCCCTGATGCTGGGAAAGACTGAAGGCAAGAGGAGAATGGGACGACAGAGGATGGGATGGTTGGATGTGATCCCAGACTCAAAGGATATGAGTCTGAATAAACTCTGGGAGTTGGTGATGGACAGGGAAGCCTGGCATGCTGCAGTCGTGGGATTGCAAAGCACTGGACACGACTGAGTGGCTGAACTGAACTGAGATAAGTGGGAAGACAATAGGGCTGATCTCCATTGAAAGATTGAGACCAAACCACTGAACAAAGAGAAAAAAAAAAAAACAGATAAATAATTTACTAGGTAAAGATTCAGAAGAATTAGTAATAATAATGCTAACTGAACTAGATAAAAATAGAGAAGCACCATGAAAATTCTACCAAGGAACTAGAAAATAGAAAAAAGAACCAGCCCGAGCTGAAAAAATACAGCAAGTGATATGAAGAACACAAAATAGAAAACAGCAGACAGGATAATTCATAAGAATTCATAATAATGGAAATCACCAATTAGAATAGATAAAAGAAAAACCAAAAATTAAAAAAAATGAGAATAATTTAAGAGACCTATGGATAGCATTAAGCATATCAGTAAGGGCTTCCCTGGTAGCTCAGAGGTTAAAGCATCTGCCTGCAATACAGGAGAGCTGGGTTTGATCCCTAGGTTGGGAAGATCCCCGGGAGAAGGAAAGAGCAACCCACTCCAGTATTCTTGCCTGGAAAATCCCATAGACAGAGGAGCCTGGTGGGCTATACTCCACAGGGTAGCAAAGAGTTGGACACGACTGAGTGACTTCACTTTCACAGTCCAAGGGACTCTCAAGAGTCTTCTTCAACACCACAGTTCAAAAGCATCAATTCTTCGGTGCTCAGCTTTCTTCACAGTCCAACTCTCTCATCCATACGTGACCACTGGAAAAACCATAGCCTTGACTAGATGGACCTTTGTTGGCAAAGTAATGTCTCTGCTTTTCAATATGCTATCTAGGTTGGTCATAACTTTTCTTCCAAGGAGTAAGCGTATTTTAATTTCATGGCTGCAGTCACCATCTGCAGTGATTTTGGAGCCCCCAAAAATAAAGTCTGACACTGTTTCCACTGTTTCCCCATCCATTTCCCATGAAGTGATGAGACCAGATGCCATGATCTTCATTTTTTGAATGGATAGATTAATAGAAAAATTGTTTTCTGATTAGAACATGACCTTACCTGATAAGAAGATGCATTGCTTTATTTCATTCTCATATATTTTGTCCCTGTGGGCTTTTCCCTTGATTTAAGATGCACTATGAAGATTCATCTATTCATGTTAGGATCTCTGTAAACAAAGCCCTAACTATAATACTGGATCTAAGTACCTAAAGTATTCTCACTCTCATACAAATTCCAGCATCTAAGATGATATGTCTGCCCTTAAATATTGGAAGAGAAAAGAACATTTATATTAAATCGTTCATTGCCTATTAAATTCTAAAAAAAAAAAAAAAAATGAACAGGCAAGACTGGGGCTCTGCTTAGTCATTATCCCATTTGCTTTTAGAAATTTTCTTCACTCAAATATAGCATCATCATTCCAGTAACAAGAACAATGCCTTTTCCTGAAGTTATCCAGAAAGTCAAACAGAAAATTAGATTATAAACTTGGCTGAGTTTTTTCTTAGACATGTGATGTTTGCAAGTCATTTGACTGCTCTAGGGCTCAGTTCCTTATGTAAAATAATTTAAAAATATATAATTATCAAGAGGATTAAGTAAAAGTCTGCTGCATAACATGTAAGATATTAACTCTCTGCAACACAGTTCCACACAACCAGGAGTTATTCTCTATTCATCCAAGTGATGTGCCCAGGAGAATCCTTGGCACAAAGTAGGTAATCAATAAATATGTTTGGAATGGATGAATTAATTTGATCTTATTTTACCTGACTTTAACATCTCTCAAGTTGCAAACTAAATAAAAAGCAAAAAAAAAAAAAAAAAAAAAAGAGAGAGAGACATACAGAAAAATTTTACATCAATAAAAATAGGTAAAACTATTTAATTGTAGACATGAGATCACAATATAGCTGTTTTGAATGGGAAACACATATCAGACCAAGTAGAAAATCTTAAAATATGAAAAAGAGGAAACACTCTGTGTCATAATTTCTATTCATCTCAGTTTTTAAATAAGTTTACAGTAAGAAACCAAAACAAAATAACCTTTCACCAGGAGGTAGGAGTTTTGAATGGTTTTAATGCATTCTTATGTGTAGTCTCTGAATTGTCTACTCTCTTCAATTAGTTTCATAAGCTAACACCACAGTTTTGCCATTACCAAGTATGTCTCACCCTCAACTATGCCATCTGTGGTCACTGTGCTGCTGGTGTTTTAAATGAAGAAGGCTTAAATGCTAGGGCCATTCTTTTTATGAATGAATGTTGCAAATAGGTCTATCATTTATTTATCTGTGTATCAGACTGGAGATTCCCACATTATTTTACAAATCTCTTTCCCTATCCATAAATTGATTTCTTTTCTGCTTGCTTTTAGTTAAACATTAGCTGCATGTTCTTTTGTTGTTGTTGTTGTTGTTTTTAATTTTATTTTATTTTTAAACTTTACATAATTGTATTAGTTTTGCCAAATATCAAAATGAATCCACCACAGGTATACATGTGTTCCCCATCCTGAACCCTCCTCCCTCCTCCCTCCCCATACCATCCCTCTGGGTCATCCCATTAAATGCTTCTATGTTTTAGTGATTTAGATATTTTGCCCTGAATTCGTTTCAACTTTTCCTCATCAGCTGAAGTCTAATACAATAACTCAGTGGTTGCCAAAGAGTCTGCAATATAAATTTGCTACTGATCCAATTCACCTTTCAAATAACACTATAGCATTCCATGTAAGAAGGTAACATAACAGATGCAACATTTTTCGTTCCTGTCCCTTATAACATTGCTGTCATTCGTTTCACTTATCTGTATGCTATAAACACCTAATACATTTTTAGCATTATTTCCTGGAACAGTTATATAGAAGATCAATGAAGAACTAAAATGTTTTGTTTTCTCTTCATGTATTCTTTCTCTGACAGTTGCTTTCCTTCAGTTCAGTTGCTCAGTCATGTCTGATACTTTGCGACCTCATGGACCACAGCACTCCAGGCCTCCCTGTCCACCACCAACTCCTGGAGTTTAAACAAACTCATGTCCATTGTGTCGGTGACACCACCCAACCGTCTCATCCTCTGTCGTCCCCTTCTCCTCCTGCCGCCAATCGCTCCCAGCATCAGGGTCTTTTCCAATCAGCCAGCTCTTGCCATCAGGTGGCCAAAGTATTGGAGATTCACCTTCAACATCAGTCCTTCCAAAGAACACTCAGGACTGATCTCATTTAGGATGGACTGCTTGGATCTCCTTGCAGTCCAAGGGATTCTCAAGAGTCTTCTCCAACACCACATTTCAAAAGCATCAATTATTCGGCACTCAGCTTTCTTTATACTCCAACTCTCCATACATTACTACTGGAAAAACCACAGCCTTGACTAGACGAACCTTTGCTCGCAAAGTAATGTTTCTGCTTTTTAATATGCTATTTAGGTTGGTCATAATTTCCTTCCAAGGAGTAAGTGTCTTTTAATTTCCTGGCTGCAGTCACCATCTGCAGTGATTTTGGAGCTGCCAAAAATAAAGTCAGCTACTGTTTCCCCATTTATTTGCCATGAAGTGATGGGATGGGATGCCATCATCTTAATTTTCTGAAAGTTAAGCTTTAAGCCAACTTTTTCACTCTGCTCTTTCACTTTCATCAAGAGGATTTTTAGTTCCTCTTCTCTTTCTGCCATAAGGGGGGTGTCAT
Source organism: Bos indicus x Bos taurus (assembly GCF_003369695.1). NCBI lineage: Eukaryota > Metazoa > Chordata > Mammalia > Artiodactyla > Bovidae > Bos > Bos indicus x Bos taurus. Next base: position 110,396,249 of record NC_040105.1, on the reverse strand, counting down.
TTGCATATCTGAGGTTATTGATATTTCTCCTGGCAATCTTGATTCTAGTTTGGGCTTCCTCCAGCCCAGCATTTCTCATGATGTACTCTGCATATAAGTTAAATAAGTAGGGTGACAATATACAGGCTTGACGTACTCCTTTTCCTATTTGGAACCAGTCTTTTGTTCCACGTCCAGTTCTAACTGTTGCTCACTGACGTACATGCAAATTTCTCAAGAGCCAGGTCAGGTGGTCTGATATTCCCATCTCTTTAAGAATTTTCCACAGTTTATTGTGATACACACAATCAGTTGCTTTGGTATAGAAATAAAGAGGAAATAAAGAATTTTCCACAGTTTATTGTGATACACACAATCAGTTGCTTTGGTATAGAAATAAAGAGGAACTCTCTTGCTTTTTTGATGATCCAGCAGATGTTGGCAATTTGATCTCTGGTTCCTCTGCCTTTTCTGAAACCAGATATTCAAATATCTAGAAGTTCATGGTTCACATATTACTGAAGCCTAGCTTGGAAATTTTTCAGCATTACTTTACTAGCGTGTGAGATGAGTGCAATCATGCTGTAGTTAGACAATTTTTTGGCATTGCCTTTCTTTGGGATTGGAATGAAAACTGAAATTTTCCAGTACTGTGGCCACTGCTGAGTTTTCCAAATTTGCTGGCATATTGAGTGCAGCACTTTCACAGCCTCATCTTTTAGGCTTTGACATGGCTCAACTGGAATTCCATCACCTCCACTAGCTTTGCTCGTAGTGATGCTTCCTAAGGTCCACTTGACTTCACATTCCAGGATGTCTGCTCTAGGTGAGTGATCACACCGTCATGATTATCTGGGTCATGAACATCTTTTTTGTATTGTTCTTCTGTATATTCTTGCCACTTCTTCTTAATATCTTCTGCTTCTGTTAGGGCCATATCATTTCTGTCCTGTATTGTGCCCATCTTGCATGAAACGTTCCCTTGGTATCTCTAATTTTCTTGACGAGATTGCTACACTTTTCCCATTCTATCGTTTTCCTCTATTTCTTTGCACTGATCACCAAGGAAGGCTTTCTTATTTCTCGTTGCTGTTCTTTGGAGCTCTGTCTTCAGATGGTTATATCTTTCCTTTTCTCTTTGCTTTTCTTCTTTTCACAGCTATTTGTAAGGCCTCCTCAGACAGCCATTTTGCTTTTTGGCATTTCTTTTTCTTGGGGATGGCCTTGATCCCTATCTCCTGTACAATGTCACTCCATATATCATCAGGCACTCTGTCTATCAGATCTAGTCCCTTTAATCTATTTGTCACTTCCACTGTATAATCATAAGGGATTTGGTTTAGGTCATACCTGAATGCTCTAGTGGTTTCCCCTACTTTCTTCAATTTAAGTCTGAATTTGACAATAAGGAATTTATGATCTGAGCCACAGTCAATGCCCGGTCTTTTTTTTTTTTTTTTGCTGACTGTATAAGAGCTTTTCCATCTTTGGCTACAAGGAATATAATCAATCTGATTTTGCTGTTGGACATCTGGTGATGTCCAAGTGTAAAGTCTTCTCTTGTGTTGTTGCAAGAGGGTGTTTGCTACGACCAGTGCCTTCTCTTGGGAAAACTCTACTAGCCTTTGCCCTGCTTCATTCTGTACTCCAAGGCCAAATTTGCCTGTTACTCCAGGCGTTTCTAACTTCCTACTTTTGCATTCCAGTCCCCTATAATAAAGAGGACATCTGTTTGGGTGTTAGTTCTAAAAGGTCTTGTAAGTCTTCATAGAACCATTCAACTTCAGCTTCTTCCACATTACTGTTTAGGGCATAGACTTGGATTACCGTGATACTGAACGGTTTGCCTTGGAAATGAGCAGAGATCATTCTGTCATTTTTGTGATTGCATCCAAGGACTGCATTTCAGACAAGTTTGTTGACTATGATGGCAGTCTTGATTCCAGCTTGTGTTTCTGCCAGTCCAGCATTTCTCATGATGTACTCTGATTATAAGTTAATTAAGCAGGGTGACAATATACAACCTTGACATATTCCTTCCCGGATTTGGAACCAGTCTGTTATTCCATGCCCAGTTCTAACTGTTTCTTCTTGACCTGCATATAGATTACTCATGAGACAGGTGAGGTGGTCCTGTATTCCCATCTCTTTAAGAATTTTCCAGTTTGTTGTGATCTACACAGTCAAAGGCTTTGGCATAGTCAATAAAGGAGAAGTAGATATTTTTCTGGAACTCTGTTCCTTTTTTTGATGATCCAGTGGATTTTGTCATTTTGATCTCTGGTTTCACTGTCTTTTCTAAATACAGCTTGAACATCTGGAAGTTCACAGTTCATGCACGGTTGAAGCCTGGCTTAGAGAATTTTGAGCATTATTCTGCTAGCGTGTGAGATGAGTGCAATTGTGTGGTAGTTTGAGCATTCTTTGGCATTGCCTTTCTTTGGGATTGGAGTGAAAACTGACCTTTTGCAGTTCTGTGGCCACTGCTGAGTTTTCCAAATTTGCTGTCATATGAGTGTATCACTTTCACAGCACCATCGTTTAGGCTTTGAAAAGCTCAACTTTAATTCCACCAACTCCACCAGCTTGGTTCATAGTAATGCTTCCTAAGGCCCATTTGACTTCACATTCCACGATGTCTGGCTCTAGGAGAGTGATCAGACCATCTTGATTATCTGGTTTGTAAAGATCTTTTTTGTATAGTTCTGTGTATTCTTGCCACCTCTTCTTAATATCTTCTGCTTCTGTTAGGTCCATATCATTTCTGCACTTTATGTAGCCCATCTTTGCATGAAAAGTTCCCTTGGTATCTCTAATTTTCTTGAAGAGATCTCTAGTCTTTCCCAATCTATTGTTTTCCTCTATTTCTTTGCACTGATCTTATCTCTCCTTGCTGTTCTTTGGAACTCAGTATTCATATGGTTATATCTTTCCTTTTCTCTTTTGCCTTTCATGTCTTTTCTTTTTTTCAGCTATTGGTAAGGCCTCCTTAGACCATCTGTTTGACTTTTTGCGTTTATTTTTCTTGGGGATGGTCTTGATCACTGTACAATATCATGAACTTCCATCCTTTATTCTTCAGCCACTCTGTCAGATCTAATCCCTTGAATCTATTTGTCACTTCCACTGTATAATCATAAGGGATTTGATTTAGGTCATACCTGAATGGTCTAATGATTTTCCCTAATTTCTTCAATTTAAGTCTAAATTTGGCAATAAGGAGTTCATGTTCTGAGCCACAATCAGCTCCTGGTCTTGTTTTTGTTGACTGTATAGAGCTTCTCCATCTTTGGCTGCAAGGAATATAATCAATCTGATTTCAGTACTCACCATCTCCTCCTGTCCATGTGCAGAATTTTCTCTTGTGTTGTGGGACGAGGGTGTTTACAACGACCAGTGCCTTCCTTTTGCAAAACTATGTTAGCCTTTGCCCTGCTTCATTCTGTACTCCAAGGCCAAATTTGCCTGTTACACCAGGTGTTTCTTGATTTCCTACATTTGCATTCCAGTCCCCTATAATGAAAAGGACATCTTTTTTTTTTTTTTTTTTTGTATGTTAGTTCTAGAAAGTCTTGTAGGTCTTCATAGAACCATTCAACTTCAGCTTATTCAGCATTACTGGTCGGGGCATAGACTTGGATTTCTGTGAGACTGAATGGTCTGCCTTGGAAATGACCAGAGTTCATTCTGTTGTTTTTGAGATTGTCTCCAAGTACTCCGTTTCGGACTCTGTTCTTGACTATGATGGCTACTCCATTTCTTCTAAGGGATTCTTGCCCACACTAGTAGATATAATGGTCATCTGAGTTAAATTCACTCATTCCAGTCCATTTTAGTTCACTGATTCCTAAAATGTCGATGTTCACTCTATGGCACCTCCTGTTTGACCACTTCCAATTGGCTCTGATTCATGGACCTAACATTCTAGGTTTCTATGAATTATTGCTCTAACAGCACTGGACTTTACTTGCGCCATGCTGGATCGACTGTGAGAGATACCCCACACCTGCTGCTCGGTGCTGGAGGGCAGCTGCAATGCACTGGAGGGGACTGGGAGCAGATACCCCACGCCTGCTGCTCAGTGCTGGAATAGCAGTTATGCAGCACTGGAGTGACTGTGAGGAGATACCCCACATCCAAGGACAGAAAAGCCCCAGGAAGACAGTAGGCACTTGAGTACTGGCTACATGGCACTGGAGCAGCGGCTGCACACCACTGGAGGGACTTTGAGGAGATACCCCACATCCAAGGGCAAAGGGGAAGCCCCAGCAAGATGGTAGGAGGAGCGAGACTGCGTTTAGAAACAAACCCCATAACTTTCAGAGAGGCTCAGAGGGCTCAAACTCACCTTGTTTGAGCACCAGGACCCAGACACCCCACAGAGACTGAGACAGAACTGTGTTTCAGTGTCTCCTGAGGAGGTATGGGTCAGCAGTGGACTGCTGTGGGGACAGGGGCTCTGGGTGCAGTAGACTTGGGTTTGGCATAAGCCCTCTTGGAGGAGGTCACCATTAACATAGAGCCACCAGAACTTGCACAGGTCTGGAGAAACAGATTCTTGGAGGGTAAAAACAGAATCCTGTGTGTACCAGGACCCAGGAGAAAGGAGCAGTGACCCTACAAGAGACTGACCCAGACTTCCTGTGAGTGTTCAGGAGTCCATGGTGGAGGCGTGGGTCAGTGGTGGCCTGCTGCCGGGTTGGGGGCACTGAGTGTAGCAGTGCCTGCATGGGACCTTTTGAAGGAGATTGCTGTTGTCTTCATTACCACTAGGATAGTTTGGCCTCAGATCAAAAAACAGGGAGGGAGCACAGCTCTTCAGCAGAAAATTGGATTAAAGATTTACTGAGCATGGCACTAAGCACAGGTGGCTGCGACCAGCCCACTAAGCACAGGTGGTTGCAACCAGCACACTAAGCGTGGCCGAGAGGAGCTACTCCAAGTCCAAGGTCAGGGGCAGAAGCCGGGAGGACCCCATGCCCAAAGGGCAGTGGCCAAGAGGAGTTGCCTCACGTCCGAGGTCGGGGCAGTGCCCAAGAGTGCCAAGCTGAGATGGCACAGGAACGGCTAAGAAGTGCTACCCTGCGTCCGAGGTCGGTGGGGCAGCCGAGAGGAACTACCCCACGTCCGAGGTCAGGGGTGGCGGCCAAGAGGAGCTACCCCACGCCCCCACGCCTGAGGCCAGGGGAGGCTGCCTGGAGGAGCATCCCCACGCCCGAGGCCAGGGGTGGCAGCCGGGAGTACCAACCCCACGCCCAAGGAGCCATGGCTGCGTGGGCGCAGGAGGGCCTAGAGGAGCTATCCAACTTTGATGTCAAGAAGGGCGGCGGTGAGGAGATACCCCTCGTCCAAGGTAAGGAGCAGTGGCTGCACTTTGCTGGAGCAGCCATGAAGAGATACCCCACGTCCAAGGTAAGAGAAACCCAAGTAAGACGGTAGGTGTTGCAAGACGGCATCAGAGGGCAGACACACTGAAACCATAATCTCAGAAAACTAGTCAATCTAATCACACTAGGACCACAGCCTTGTCTAACTCAATGAAACTAAGCCATGCCCATGGGGCAACCCAAGATGGGCGGGTCATGGTGGAGAGATCTGACAGAATGTGGTCCACTGGAGAAGGGAATGGCAAATCACTTCAGTATTCTTGCCTTGAGAAGCCCATGAACAGTATGAAAAGGCAAAATGATAGGATACTGAAAAAAGAATTTCCCAGGTCATTAGGTGCCCAATATGCTACTGGAGATCAGTGGAGAAATAACTCCAGAAAGAATGAAGGGATGGAGCCAAAGCAAAAACAATACCCAGCTGTGGATGTGACTGGTGATAGAAGCAAAGTCCGATGCTGTAAAGAGCAATATTGCATAGGAACCTGGAATGTCAGGTCCATGAATCAAGGCAAATTGGAAGTGGTCAAACAAGAGGTGGCAAGAGTGAATGTCGACCTTCTAGGAATCAGGGAACTAAAATGGACTGGAATGGGTGAATTTAACTCAGATGACCATTATATATACTACTGTGGGCAGGAATCCCTCAGAAGAAATGGAGTAGCCATCATGGTCAACAAAAGAGTCCGAAATGTAGGACTTGGATGCAATCTCAAAAATGACAGAATGATCTCTGATCGTTTCCAAGGCAAACAATTCAATATCACAATAATCCAAGTCTATGCCCCAACCAGTAACTCTGAAGAAGCTGAAGTTGAATGGTTCTATGAAGACCGACAAGACCTTTTAGAACTAACACCCCCAAAAGATGTCCTTTTCATTATAGTAGACTGGAATGCAAAAGTAGGAAGTCAAGAAACACCTGGAGTAACAGGCAAATTTGGCCTTGGAATACGGAATGAAGCAGGGCAAAGACTAATAGAGTTTTGCCAAGAATATACACTGGTCATAACAAACACCCTCTTCAAACAACACAAGAGAAGACTCTATATATTGACATCACCAGAGGGTCAAAACCGAAATCAGATTGATTATATTCTTTGCAGCCAAAGATGGGGAAGCTCTATACACTCAGCAAAAAGAAGACCAGGAGCTGACTGTGGCTCAGATCATGAACTCCTTATTGCCAAATTCAGACTTAAATTGAAGAAAGTAGAGAAAACCACTAGACCATTCAGGTACGAGCTAAATCAAATCCCTTATGATTATACAGTTGAAGTGAGAAATAGATTTAAGGGCCTAGATCTGATAGAGAGAGTGCCTGATGAACTATGGAATGAGGTTTGTGACATTGTACAGGAGACAGGGATCAAGACCATCCCCATGGAAAAGAAATGCAAAAAAGCAAAATGGCTGTCTGGGGAGGTCTTACAAATAGCTGTGAAAAGAAGAGAAGCGAAAAGCAAAGGAGAAAAGGAAAGATAAAAGCATCTGAATGCAGAGTTCCAAAGAATAGCAACAAGAGATAAGAAAGCCTTCCTCAGTGATCAATGCAAAGAAATAGAGGAAAACAACGGAATGGTAAAGACTAGACATCTCTTCAAGACAATTAGAGATACCAAAGGAACATTTCATGCAAAGATGGGCTCGATAAAGGACAGAAATGGTATGGCCCTCACAGAAGCAGAAGATATTAAAAGAGGTGGCAAGAATACACAGAAGAACTGTACAAAAAAGATATTCATGACCCAGATAATCCCGATGATGTGATCACTCACCTAGAGCCAGACATCCTGGAATGTGAAGTCAAGTGGGCCTTAGAAAGCATCACTACGAACAAAGCTAGTGGAGGTGATGGAATTCCAGTTGAGCTATTTCAAATCCTGAAAGATGATGCAGTGAAAGTGCTGCACTCAATATGCCAGCACATTTGAAAAACTCAGCAGTGGCCACAGGACTGAAAAAGGTCAGTTTTCATTCCAACACCACAGAAAGGCAATGCCAAAGAATGCTCAAAATACCCCACAATTGCACTCATCTCACACACTAGCAAAGTAACACTCAAAATTCTCCAAGCCAGGCTTTAGCAATATGTGAACCATGAACTTCCAGATGTTCAAGCTAGCTTTAGAAAAGGCAGAGGAACCAGAGATCAAACTGCCAACATCCTCTAGATAATGGAAAAATCAAGAGAGTTCCAGAAAAAAAAAACATCTATTTCTGCTTTATTGACTGTGGCAAAGTCTTTGACTGTGTGGATCACAGTAAACTGTGGAAAATTCTGAAAGAAATGGGCATACCAGGCCACGTGAACTGCCTCTTGAGAAATTTGTATGCAGGTCAGGAAGCAACAGTTAGAACTGGACATGGGACAACAGACTGGTTCCAAATAGGAAAAGGAGTACGTCAAGGCTGTATATTGTCACCCTGCTTATTTAACTTCTATGCAGAGTACATCATGAGAAACGCTGGACTGGAAGAAACACAAGCTGGAATCAAGATTGCCGGGAGATATATCAATAACCTCAGATATACAGATGGTACCACTCTTATGGCCGAAAGTGAAGAGGAACTAGAAAGCCTCTTGATGAAAGTGAAAGAAGAGGGTGAAAATGTTGTCTTAAAGCTCAACATTCAGAAAACTGAGATTATGGCATCTGGTCCCACCACTTCATGGGAAATAGATGGGGAAACAATGTCAGACTTTATTTTTTGGGGCCTCAAAATCACAGCAGATGGTGATTGCAGCCATGAAATTAAAAGACGTTTACTCCTTGAAAGGGGAGTTATGACCAACCTAGATAGCATATTCAAAAGCAGAGATATTACTCTGCCAACAAAGGTCCGTCTAGTCAAGGCTATGGTTTTTCCAGTGGTCATGTATGGATATGAGAGTTGGACTGTGAAGAAAGCTGAGCACCAAAGAATGATGCTTTTGAACTGTGTTGTTGAAGAAGACTCTTGAGATTCCCTTGGACTGCAAGGAGATCCAACCAGTCCATTCTAAAGGAAATAAGTCCTGGGTGTTCATTGGAAGGGCTGATGCTAAAGCTGAAACTCCAATACTTTGGCCACCTCATGCGAAAAATTGACTCATTGGAAAAGACTCTGATGCTGGGAGGGATTGGGGGCAAGAGGAGAAGGGGACGACAGAGGATGAGATGGCTGGATGGCATAACCGACTCGATGGACGTGAGTTTGTTTGAACTCTGGGAGTTGGTGATGGACAGGGAGGCCTGGCGTGCTGCAATTCATGTGGTTGCAAACGGTCGGACATGACTAAGTGACTGAACTGATCTGAACTAGCCAGGGTAATCTAAAATAAAAGAGAGATGACTGAACTAAACAAAGTAATAAATGCAAGGGATAGATTACTAACAATATCACAGCAATATGAAAAAAGGCATAAAAGAATGCTATAAGTATTTATATATATATATATATATATATATATATATATTTTTTTTTTGTCCAACAAATTGGACAACCTAGAAGAAATGCACAAATCTCTAGGAACATGCAATATTCCAAAACTGAATCAGGAGGAAGTGTATAATTTGAACAGATTAACCACTAGTAGTGAATTTGAACTTATATTTAAAAATCTCTTAGCAAAATAAAATTCAGGACCACACAGCTTCACAGCAGAAATTTCCAAGCCTATAAAGAATAGGTTAAATCCAAACCTCTCCAACTATTCCAAAAATCTGAGAAGATGGAGTACCTCCAAATTCATCCTACAAAGCCACCATTATCCTGACACCAAAACCAGACAAAGACACCATCAAAAAAGAAAGTTAAATGCTAATATTTCTGCTGAATACAGATGATAAAATTTTCAACAAAATATTAGAGAACCAAATTCAACAACACATTGAAACCATCACACACCATGATCAAGTTGGAGTTATTCCAGGGGTACAAAGATGGTTCAATATATGCAAATCAATCAATGTGATACATCACATTAGGAACTAGAAGGACAAAAATTACATGATTATCTAAATAGATACTATAAAACCATTTGGCAAAACTCAATATTCATTCATTACAAAAGCTCTCATCATACTTGATATGGAGGGAATATATCTGAACATAATAAAAGTCACTTATAACAAACACAATTAATATCATATTCAGTGGCAATAAGCTGAAAGCTTTTCCTCTAAAATCAGGAACAAGGCAAGGATGCCCACTCTCGCCACTTCTAAAATCATGGATGTTCTAGCCACAGTAATCATTCAAGGAAAAGAAATAAAAGTCCTCCAAATTGGTAGGAAGAAGTAAAACTGTCACTACTTGCAGTTGACATGATACTGTATGCTGAAAACTATAAAGCACCACCAAAATACTATTAGAATTAATAAATGAACTCAAAATGAATTCAAGCCCTAAATGAAAGACTGAAAACTATGAAACTCCTAGAAAAAAATGTAGGGAGAACACTCTGACATAAATCATAGCAATATTATTTCCATCTGTCTCCTAACGCAAAGGAAACAAAAGAATAAAATGAGATCTAATTAAACTTAAAAGCTTTTCCACAGCAAGCAAAAACATTGACAAAATGAAAAGACAATCTACTGAATGGGAGTAAATATTTGCAAATGACATGACAATAAGGGGTCCACATACAAAATATATAAACAGATAATACAACTCAATATTTAATAAAGAAAAAAAAAAACTAAACAATGGTAAGATCTTTATTTCTCCAAAGAAGATATGTAGATGACTAATAGGCAAATGAAAAATTGCTGAACATCACTAAACATCAAAGAAATGGAAATCAATATTACAAGAAGATATCACCTCACACCCATAAGAATGGCTATCATCAAATCAAAATGTCTGAAAATACAAATGTTGGCGAGGGTGTGGAGAAAAGGAAGCACTTGTACTTAATTGGCACGAAAGTAAATTTGTACAGTCACTAAGGAAAATATCATGTAAGTTTCTCAAAAAACTAAAAATAGGACTATCATGTGACCCAGCAATCCTACTCCTAGGTAAATATAAGAAGAAAATGAACACTAATTTGAAAAGATACATGAACCTCAATGCGTATTACAGCCATATTTACAATAGAAAAGATATGGAAGCAACCAGTGAGCAAGACACACATGGTTCCTGTCTTCTTAGCACTAGAATGGGATAAGCAAGCATTTGAACACTATAGTAATCCTTAGAAATAATGGCACATATATGTTCGTTGAGATGGAAAAATTCTCCCAGCATACTGCATAGAAAAGGATGGATACAATATAGCATATAGTTTGATTCAATTTGTATATATTAAAAATATCACTGATGTATATATGCTCATCCAAATATAAATGTGAAAGTGAAAGTGAAGTCGCTCAGTCATGTCTGACTCTTTGCAACTCCATGGACTGTAGCCTACCAGGCTCCTCTGTTCATGGGATTTTCCAGGCAATAGTACTTGAGTGGATTGCCATTTCCTTCTCCAGAGGATCTCCCCAACCCAGGGATTGAACCCGGGTCTCCCACATTGTAGACAGACACTTTACCATCTGAGCCACCAGGGAAGTCTTAATATAAGTGTATTACATATATATTTAGCATTATACAACATATATAATATATATGTTATAAATATTTAGATAGAACAACAAAGACAAAATATTAACAGTATATATTTCTATTGACACACTTATGGGTGTTCTCTAATTTCATTTGTATACTTCCTTTTGAATTTCCATATTGCTTTGCCTCGAGTTTATATTTACAGTTAGAAAACATTAATAATGCTTCTTCAAAGCCAAGTAACCCAGACATTAAATTAACATATGCCCAGCTGTCCCCTCAAGTTCTTCTCTCTACCTCCAAGGCCATGTTTCTTCACAATTTCCCCATCATACCTTATTCCAGTCATATTCAGTGCACGTATAACCAGCTTTCTTGGGTCTCAGTGCCTTTGCGTTTTCTCCCCCACTGTCCAGGAAGAATTTTAACACCTTTTCACTTGGTGATCTATCTACCTTAGGTGGTTCAGAATTCATCTTGGATGTCTTTACTTAAAAGTACCCTTCCCCCACCTCCTTGCCATCAGACTATGAAATATGCCTCTCTTTACCACCAGAGCCCAGTGTGGTTTGTGTACTGTGAACCAATTCATTACGTAAATGGAATGATATGTTTAATATTGCTTTCCTCTTTTTCCTGCCCTGTTCTCTCTCAACAGCAGCTCATCACTTCCTAGTCTCGTCCTCACTCACGTGGTCCCATTTGCACCAGCCTCCTTTTTCTATTGGAAGGACACAGACAATACCAATCGGGGACTTTTGCTCTGGCTATTGCCTCTCCCCAGAATTATTTCCCCAAGATAACCACAAGGTCAGTCCCTCATATCTTTAGTTAAGTCTTTGCTCAAATGTCCTGGATTAAAAAGGCCTTCCCTCACTAATGATTAGGGAGGAAAAACTCCCTATTTTTCATAACTCATAAGGTTCTCTCTATACTTTATAATTCACTATTTGGTCATTAATGTTAACCTTCCATCTTCCCTGACTAGAAGGTAAGACCCATGAGAGCAGGGTCATGGACACTGGTTAGCAATGTGCCCCTTGTACCCACAACAGTTCTTGCAACATTGCAGGGGGTTAATTAATACCTGTTAAGTTGGAAATAAACATTACACCAAAGAATTTATGTCCATTTTTACAAATTAATAAAAAGAAATCCAGACTAATATAGGAAGAAATTGATTTGAAATTACTACAGAGATAGGGTAGTCTCTCATACTACCAAAGTAATGCTGCAAATTCTCCAAGATAGGCTCCAACAATACGTGAACCAAGAACTTTCAGATGTTCAAGATGGATTGACAAAAGGCAGAGGAAAAAGAGATCAAATTGCCAACATCCTTTGGACCACAGAAAAAGGCAAGAGAAATGCATAAAAATATCTCTTTCGCTGACTACACTAAACATTCCGACGGTATGGATCACAAGAAATTGTGGAGAATTCTTAAAGACATGGGAATACAAGACCATCTTACCTGTATGCAGGGCAAGAAGCAACAGTTAGAACCAGACATGGGACAACAGACTGGTCCCAAATTGGGAAAGGAGTACGTCAAGAATGTATATTGTCACCCTGTTTACTTAATTTACATGCAGAGTATATCCTGCAAAATGTTGGATTGGATGAAGCCCAAGATAGAATGAAGGTTGCCTGGAGAAATATCAATAAACTAAATATGCAGATGACACCACTCTTAAGGTATAAAGCAAAGAAGAACTAAAGAGCCTCTCGATGAGGGTAAAAGAGGAGAGTGAAAAATCTAGCTTAACTCAACATTCAAAAAAAAAAAAAAAAAAGAAGACCATGGCATCCAGTCCCATCACTTCATGGCAAATAGATGGGGAAACAATGGGGAAAGCGGCAGACTTTATTTTCTTGGGCTCCAAAATCACTGAAGATGGTGAGAGCAGCCTTGAAATTAAAAGATGCTTGCTCCTTGGAAGAAAAGCTATGACCAAACAAGACAGCATATTAAAAAGCACAGACATTACATTACTGACCAAGGTCTGTAGGTCAAAGCTAAGGTTTTTTTAGTAGTCATACATTGATGTGACAGTTGGACAATAAAGATAGGCGAGGTGATGCTTTTGAACTGTGCTGTTGGAGAAGACACTTGGGAGTCCCTTGGACTGCAAAGAGATCAAACCAGCCAATCCTAAAGAAAATCAGTCCTGAATATTCATTGGAAGGACTGATGCTGAAGCTGAACCTCCAGTAATTTGGCAACCTAATGTGAAAAGTGACTCATTGGAAAAGATCCTGATGCTGGGAAAGATTGAAGGCCAGAGAAGAGGACAACAGAGGATGAGATGGTTAAATGACATCTCTGATTCGATGGACTTGAGTTTGAGCAAGCTGCAGGGGTTGGTGATGGACAGGGAAGCCTGGTGTGCTGCAGTCCATGTTACACAGAGAGTCAGACAATACTGAGCAACTGAATTGAACTTTGCCATAGGGAGAATGCTTTACAAGTTCTTCACATGTCTCAAAATAAAACAGAAAAAGATGTTTCTTTAACATGGAAGGATAAGCAGGGCAAGCAACAACTCTGTGTGTGTGTGTGTGTGTGTGTGTGTGTGTGTGTGTGTGTGTGTGTGTGATGGGGCAAGTGGTGGTTATGGATGAGCAGACAGCATGATGGAGCAATTTAACAGAAAGTATTTTTCTCTGTAGTGAGTTGATTCCCAAAATGAGCTATTAAGGGAGACAGAAAAGCCTGGCTCTTAGTGCTTGCTCAAGCTTAGGGGAAAGCTGAAGTTCAGAGGAGAGAAGCTTAGCTAAAGTTTAGCCAAGCCAAGTCAGTGGGTATGTTATGGATCATTGTGAGCACTTGGCCAGTCTCTGCTGTTGTTTAAGAGGTACAGTCTGTCCTTAGACTGCATTGTTGTTACTGAAATGGCAAGTCCATGTGCCTGATGCAAAATGAGGCCCTTCAAAACTAAACGTTAGAGTTTGGAACAGAGAAAGCTTTGTTACAAATTCATACAAGGAGATGGGTGGCTTATGCCCTAAGTACCCAAAGTTATTGAAAGTTTTCAGTAAATCCATTCAAAAACAAATGTTAGAGAGAGTTGAGGCTAGTTGTTGCAGACTTCTTGGTGTCAGACCCTTTGTTTTTAAGGTCAGGTTATGGTCAGGTAATGATGTTCCTGTAAATCTCTATCAGATGAATGTTATTCTCTGTGTTAACAAGAAAGGGCAATGTCTCAAGGCATAATTTTCACCCTGAAATGTCCCAGTCCTGGTTAAGGAGAAGCAGATCTCAGTCAGCAGCTCCTTCAGGGCCAAGTTCCCACATTCTCTCCAGGTCTCATTCCTGACAGAGCCAGGCGCCCAACCCAATAGGTCCTCAGTCTCCTCAGGCTGTCCAAATAGGGAGATTAGTTCTCACAAACTGAGACCCAGAAAGACGTCCACTGCTAGCAGGTTGCAGAGACAGGGATGGGGGAGAGCGTCATCGCTCCTCAAGGCCTGGGCCAAGGCTAGTGGAGGGCCTTAGTGAGGGCTCTGGAGCACTACAGGATACAGTGCCCAGTCTGTTCCCTGCTGGCCCAAAGCTGGATGAGCTTCAAGGCCTCTAGAAGAAGGCCTGAGTATGCCTTTTACCTTATTCTCCACCTGATGACCACCACACCACCCTTGACCCAATTACTTCCCCACTGGCTCCTCATTGACAGTAATTTGAGGGTAGGGCAAAATGTGTTGCTGACCAATAGTTGAGCAGGACAACTATCGGTCACTCATTGACAATTGGCTGCTTGTGAATGGGGCCCTCTGAGACACCAAGCAAGGCTGAGCAACACCTATTCCCTAGGAACAGGGTGAGTTGAAAGGAAGCACATTAAAGGCTATCTTCGAAAGACTGTGCTCATCCTGCTCTGTTCAACTGTGAATAGAATAAAAATCACTGTGAGGTTAAGGTTGGTCAAAATAGTTTTAAAGGTGGTCTGGCCTTCACAATCTTGTTGGCTTTGAACTATTAGCTATACTATATGCTGAGAATGTGGTCAAGTGACAGTTGTTGGAGGGGCATAGACATAAGCACTGGTGACAGGTAGGCCTGGGAATACAATGAAAAGAATGATGTGCAAAAGTTAAATTAGCATGTGAAATCAAAATCTGAGGTTGGAAAGGAGTCAATCAAAAAGATTCCAGCATGCCGGACCCAAAGTGTCCTTATGTAACAGAGAAGCATGAGCACAGCCCTTAGCAGGTACCCATCACTGTGCCTTATTACTCTGCATCCTGTTACTAGGCAACGGGTCTTGCTCAGCCATTGGTCAGTGCCTCACTGCCCCACCCCCCGCTGCCGCCCACAAGCAACCAACAATCAATGAGCTACCTACTGGTACTTGTCTTGTTCAGCTATTGGTCAGCACTGCAGTGGGCCCAGCCTACTGCTAACAGTCAATGAGGGACCACTGGGGAAGTGATTCAGTCAAGAGTCAGTGGTGCAGTGATGACCTGACTCTTACCTTTAAGGACCTTATGTTTTTTACTTTTTTTAAATTCAGGAATGTATTTCTGGCAGATGGGGCAAGTTGAGTTTCCTTCCTCAATATGAGAGTTGAAGTGTCCCCAACAATACTAGTTGAGACATTTAACACTTTCTTTGTTGTGATGTATAATCTTATGGAGACTGTGTATTGACCTTGGGGCAACAGACTGAAGATTCACCAAGTCTGGGGGTCTCTAAAGCTCATTGGAGTAGAAAAACATCCAACCTGTTCTTAATTACCTTTTTCACTTTAAGCTTTGCTCTTAAGTTCCTTAAGTCCCTCAAGAATACCCAATAAGAAGAGGGTGGTCTAGATTTGAAATGACTAGAGGACTGTGAATTTCTGAAGTGGGATGGAAAGTGTTTTTCAGAGGTTCATAGAGGGATGGAAGAGTCATGAGTGTTGAAGGCAAACATATAAGTCAGAATAAAGGAAACTGAAGGAAAGTCTGAAGGTCATGAGAAGAAGCACCATGCCCCTGAATCACCACTCCCCAGAATCAGACACACAGAGGTGTCAGGATTGGGAAAGTGATAGCATAGGCCTCGCTTAGCATCCACTAGCCCACGTTGATGGGCAAAGTGGTACACTGTGATGTCTAATTCCCCCAAGCTACCATTGGCTGGGGGAGTGCCTAGCTGACCAATCAGATTGAAGGGTGTGGTTCCTCATTGTCCTGAGAAGGTATATATAGGGAGGTCAGAGGCATAGATTTTGGGTTAGGCCACTTCATGGTATCATCATGACTAAGGTAACCAGGAAGCCATGGCAGCCAAGAAGAGTTGCAATGTGGTTTGCTTCAACGATGAAAGGAAGAAAGAAGACCCTTTATCAACGGAGATACAGAGGCAGTATGAAGGTAAGATGACTCCATCTACGCTCCGCATGTTATTCATTGACTTTGCTGCCCAAGTCCTCTACACTGCCCTTGCCTGGCACAAAAGCCCTCATCAACCCACATCCGTTTTTCATAAAATCTCCCTGCCAATTCAGTTTTTATGTTCTTTCCTCAAAACTAGTAACCTTCCCTTGCCTTTACAGAAACGAAAGATGACCATGAGGTTCAGAAGACCTCTACAAAGAACCTTGAAAAAGAAAATCCGATCATATGCCACTCAATTGAAGAAGGTGAAGAAAACAAGAAAGCCAAAGTGTTTTCCCTGTTCCTGTGCATGTAAGAAACTGAATCAAAGCAAAAAAAGTACTGAAATATGAGGCAGAGTCATAGAAGGAGGCAGAATCAAAAGAGAAGATAAGCTCAGCCGCCTCAGAATGAGAGACCCTGGAGAAGTACAACCTGGGAAGCCAGTAACTGAATAGAAAATGTCAGACAGTTTAGAATTGTGTCTCCAGAGGTCTGCTTTCTTAGAAATGGCCAACCAGGAAAAGATTGACTCTCACACTAACATAGTAAACTGATGGCTGCAATTAAAATAAAGATCAGTGAAGAGATGATATTTGTGTGTGTGTCAATTTTCTGATGGAAGGGAGGGAAAGAAGAGAGAGGTGGGTACCTGAGTGGGGAGGGATGTGGGTTCCCAAGAGATTGGGGAACAGACCCTCAGGTCCCTAGTTAGCCAGAGAGTAGAGGTCTGGACTGAGTCAGGAGTCTGCACTGAAGATGGATAATCCTGCTTAACAATTGATCTCAGGGGCAAGGAGTAGTGGTGTGGTATTACTGCCTTTGTTTGGGGTGTAGAATGACAATAGGGTCTAGACTGCCAGAACCCAGATGGGAAGAGGGTATCACATGGGGATGGTGAATGTGAAGCTCCCCCTGAATGTTAAACTCTGACTGTGAATGTGAAACTCTGCCCCAGGAAGGGCAGAAATCACCTCCTGACCCCCTACCTCATAATGGGGTTTATTGCGTCACTTGCCTATGCTGTCAACTAAAGGTGCTCAGAAGGCACAAAATGCTGATACAATTAAAACCTACAACTAGCACTCCCAAGGATTAAAATGATGTTTGGAGGGAACAAGTCAAATTCAGTTAGGCCACTGTTATGCAAAGAAATTGGTGAGAGAAGTATGTTCCCAAAGGCAGGACAGTGAGTGTGGCCCAACTACAGTGCAGATGACAAACAGGATCACCACACACAGATATATATATATATATATATATATAATTTTTTTTTTTTAATTGAGGGAGGCACTATGCAGGTTGTGGGATCATAGTTCCCTGACCAGGGATTGAACCCATTCCCCTTCTAGTGAAAACAAGGAGTCCTAACCACTTGACAGCCACAGAAGTTTATACAGAAACTTTTGATACAAGTATTAATACAGCACTGAGTAAAAGTTGGTCTTTTATTTATCACCATACCCTACAATTTCTAAATAACGACAGTGGTAAAACATTTTTCCACAATAAAGTCTTTTGTTAGTCTATGTTCTACAAGTTTATCATGGTTTAAAAGTAAGAGTATTGAATATTTAATTTGGTGTTAATTTTCATTTTGAAATGTTTAAAAAGGTTCCAGGAGTAGTCAATCAAATTTGGAAATATACAAGGCAGAGTCTCTGACCAGAGAAATTCTGTGTGTTTTCAGAAAAATTTTTAGAAAAAACTAAATTACAGAGTTTCACCATCAGCATCAAAAGAGTTGGGTTCAGATTTTAAGTCAATGATAACGGTATTTATTATCTGTACTGCAGCTCCCTAATTAAATCTTTCTGGCACTTTAACTCCTGGGAGATCCAGTTGATGATCCAAAGTCAGTCACTGAATGTGATTTAAAATCAATAAGAATGAAAGACACCCTAGGTGTGCTGTCCTTTCAAAGGAAGTGGAAGCACTTTCATGCCTTGCCTGTAGAAAATTAATTACCTAAAGCAGCTACCAGGATGATATGGACAGAGAGACCATATATCTACATATAGGTCAGTACTGTGATTTCAGATCTGCATATATAATCACCATTTAACACTATCACGTTTAAACACCCTGCTGTTGGACTTACTGAAATGCTTGCCGTTATAGGGGAAGGTAACAGATTGTTAGGCCTGAAGAGCTGGAAATGAAAGTCACTCAGTCCTGTCAGACTCTTGGCAAACCCATGGACTAAACAGTCCATGGAATTCTCCAGGCAAGAATCCTGGAGTTGTTAGCCTTTCCCTTATCCACGGGATCTTCCAAACCCAGAGATAGAACCCAGGTCTCCCAAATTGCAGTTGGATTCTTTACCAGCTGAGCGACAAGAGAAGCCAAAGAACACTGGAATGGGAAGCCTATCACTATTCTGGTGGAACTTCCCAACACAGGAATCGAACCGGGATCTCCAGAATTGCAAATGGATTCTTTCCCAACTGAGCTATCAGGGAAGCCCTGAGGTGGACCCAAAGCTGATGTTAGAGGGCCTTGTTTTCCTAAAGTAGCCCTGGTATATATTTTAAAATATACTGATACACTGTCACTTTCCAGAAAGAGGTGAGGATGCATAAAGTTTAAAAAGGATCCAAGGACACCTAGGGTTAAAAGAGAAAAACATAAATAATAAGTCATGAGTTGAGAAAGGATATATCCAAGTAGGATAACACAAAATATCAATATCAGTCGCCTGTAGCTCTCCTGGAAAAGTACGGTATATTGTGATTCAGACATGTCAAGTCCTATTGCAAATGCTGTTTTGGGTTTTGCAGTGGCAGTTTTTGCGCATTAGCACTTATAACGAGTAGTACAAACTCTTTAGACTTCCACTTTTACAGGTTCCCTATGAATAGATTTCAACTGACCCCTCTAGCTGTGTCCATAACAACCTCTATTGACTGATACAATGATTTCCCTAAGACCTTCTACTTTCCTCTATGCCTGTGTCCATCCTATCTTCTGTGACTCAGAAACTAGCAACCATCTGAGGCCAGCCTAATGGTCACCTCCCAAGGAAATGTTCTTAATCATTCTCTTGTGTATTAATATTTTCACGTTCTCTAATCACTTGCAGTTCATTACATGCAGTTTGTAGGATAGATTTTTGAGTATGTATCTTATCATAAATGCATGCCAGAGAGGTAAATGGATTAGAAATCAACAGTGTGGTTATATAAAGTATTATCAGAAGTTAATTATATAAGACTGTAAGGGAGAGAACCACTCTCACTGCCAAGTCTGTCTAAGAATTTGTTAGAAAATGTAGTAAAAACCATAAACTATAGAGTGGATCAGAAGTCAAAGGAATTTAAATGAGAAGCTTCTTTTATCAGTGGTCAAGAGGAAGATCACGTCCTTGTATTACTGAAAGTGAAAGTGAAGTCACTCAGTTGTGTCCGACCCTCAGCAACCCCATGAACTGCAGCCTTCCAGGCTCCTCTGTCCATGGGATTTTCCAGGCAGGAATACTGGAGTGGGGTGCCATTGCCTTCTCCGTGTCCTTGTATTAAGGCCACCCATTTGAATGACACTGAAGGCAAAAGCCAAAAGAGTGCCCATGGACTCATGATAAGAGCACAATACTGCTGGCCCAGAGGCTTCTCTTGTTTGGCAGAGGTTTATATTCTAAAAGTGAGAACACATCTACACAGGACCACACCCACATATCAGTAGGAATCAAGTGGGGGTCCCCAAACTCTACATGGTCCTGGCAGGTCCTTCACCCCATTACCTTTCCTACAGGCTTATCACACATTTCTGCTTTGAGATGATCATGATTAAATGTCACCTTGCCATTTCTTCAATTAATTACAGTTGGCAAACTAGACATCTGAATGCAAAAGAATGAAATTGGACCCTTATTTATACCATACACAAAACTAAACTCAAAGTTGATTAAAGATTTAAATGTAAGATCCAAAACTATAAATGTATTAGAAGAAAACATACTGGAGAAGTTATATAGCATCCATCTTAGAAATGATTTACTGTATGTGACACCAAAACACGGGCAACAAAAGAAAAAATAGAAAAAGTAAGACTCAGTTTAGTTCCATCAGTCAGTCGTGCCTGACTGCGACCCCGTGGACTGCAGCATGCCAGGCTTCCGTGTTCATCAACAACTCCTGGAGTTTACTCAAAGTAATGTCCATTGAGTCTGTGATGTCACCCAACCATCTCATTCTCTGTCGTCTCCTCTTCCTCCTGCCTTCAATCTTTCCCAGCATCAGGGTCATTTCAAATAAGTTAGTTCTTCCCATCAGGTGGCCAAAGTATCAGAGTTTCAGCTTCAGCATCAGTCCTTCCAATGAATATTCAGGACTGATTTCCTTTAGGATGGACTGGTTGGATCCCCTTGCTGTCCAAGGGACTCTTAAGTGTCTTCTCCAACACCACAGTTCAAAAGCATTAATTCATTGGTGCTCAGCTTTCTTTATAGTCCAACTCTCACATACATGACTCCTGGAAAAAGCTGCCTCCCCCAAAGAACACATCAAAAACACATCTACATAGAAGCCAAACTGATGGTTACCAAATGGGAAGTTGGGAGGGAGGAGGGATAAATCAGGAGTTGAGGATTAACATATACACACCACTATATTTAAAACAGATAACCAAGAAGGACCTACTACAAAACCACAGGGAACTTTGCTCAACATTCTATAATGACATAAATGGGTAAAGAATTTATAAAGGAATAGGTACAGGTAGGCATGTGTGCCCGTGCTCAATCATTTCACTCATGTTTGATTCTTTGCGACACTATGGACTGCAGCCTGCTAGGCTCCACTCTCCATGGGATTCTCCTGGCAGGAATACTGGAGACAGTTGTCATGGCCACTTGAGGGGATCTTCCCGACCCAGGGATCGAACCTGCATCTCCTGCATTGCAGGCAGATTCTTTACCAACTGAACCAAGTGGTAAGCCCAAATACATGTATATGTAAAGCTGAATCACTTTGCTGTACACCTGAAACTAACACAACATGGGAAATCAACTATATTCAAATAAAAAAAAAGAATACATCAATATGTGGCACAGTTATCTCAAAAAACTATTTGGAAAATGGAGAAAGATTCCTAAACGTAGGCTCTAATAAAGATCCACAGGGAATAGGGTAAGAAGGGAAAAGGAGCATTCAAGTCCTGACCTGTGCCAATGGAAGAGGACTCAGAATATAAGGGAGATTACATGGGTGGAGACCTGCCGTGGGTGTGAGTGGTTTGAGCCATATATTGGAAACGCAAGTCCTGCGGTCTGACACAGGGAAGACAAGCGCCCTTAGCTGGTTACAGGGCCATGTGGACTAACAGGAGGGCTGTGAGAAGCCTGGACTCCCCTCTCCAGGAGCATGTGCTCAGGGCTTGCTCCCAAGTCAGGGTGAAGAGGACTGATTGAGACCACACTTGTGGCTTCCCGTTTTCCCCACAACTACCCACCCCTACACATGCCCTGCTTACTTTGTGTGGCTGCTCTGCACTGGAGCAGGGGCTGCCATGACGAGGCAGAGAACTGGGATGTGGGAAGCAGAGGTGCATCTGGCCCAGGGCGGCATCTGGGTGGGACAGCTGGGGCCATGCTCATGGAGGGCACTTACACAGGCAGCCCATCAGGAGATGTCCTGATCTCTGATGGAGGCCAGACTGCTGCAGCAGATGACCCAGTATGTGCCCAGAGCCCATGAGGGCCTCACCTGCCCAATAGAAACCCTCTTCAACATGGAAGGGCAGCAGAGTCAGGGGAAACTGATCAGTTGTGAGGGACCAAGGGGTCTCAGACCAGAAGCTATGTTTAAGCAGGGTGGGAGAAGCTACTGCTGGTGCTGGCACAGGTGGTATATTGGAGGTAGCGTGGACCTCTGTCAGCAACCAGCCTGTAGATTGGCTCCTTTTTCCAAGATGCACAGGCCCCTCTTGTCCCTCTGTGGCAAGGATTGCAGTGCTGGGAGAAGGGAGGGCACACACTTAGAGGGAACACAAGGAGGTCTGGCCTGACAGTCAGGACCTCTGCTCCAGAAACTCGGGTGGGGACCTTGCCCCCAATATGGCTGAGAAGGCCACTGAGAATAGAGGAAGTCTGTGCCTCACATGTGGCTTTAGCCCTGGCACCACAGATCTCCTCCCAAGGCGATAGCTGATGGCATACCCTGAGAAAAGGTGTGACTTGTGATCCATCAAATCCAGCCCCACTCTGGGTACCACACAGACTGTACAGTCATGCTTCCCCACAAGAACATCCCATCAAGACTATAATAGATAATTGATGCACTTAAATTCAGAGAGGCAGAAAAAAAAAAATGGGCAGGACTGATGCTGAAGTTGAAACTCTAATACTTTGGCCACCTGATGTGAAGAACTGACTCATTTGAAAACACCCTGATGCTGGGAAATATTGAAGGCAGGAGGAGACTGGTATGACAGAATAAGATGGTTAGGCGTCATCACAGATTCAATGGACACGAGTCTGAGTAAACTCTGGGAGCTGGTGATGGACTGCGAGGCCTGGCATGCTGTAGTCATGGGGTTGCAAAGCGTTGGACATGGCTGAGCAGCTGAACTGAACTGAGAAAAATGGGAAGACAGTAGGACTGGTCTCCACTGAAAGACTGTGAGACAACCTCTGACAAAACAACCAAAAAACAGAGGTATATAAAGTACTAGGTAAAGATTCACAAGAATTAGTAATAATAATGCTAACTGAACTGGGAAAAAAAGAAAAAGAAAAAAAAAATACCATGAAAATTCTAACAAGGAACTTGAAAATAGAAAAAAAAAAAAAAAAAAAAACAAAGCTGAAGTGTTGGGGGCCAGAGTGAGGTACTCCGCCCATGGCAAAGGTCATGAGGAAGGAGGCTCGACATACGCAAAGGCGGGATCGAGCCTCAGGAGTCCCCCTGGAAGTCCCCGAGCGTCTACCCCCATAACCAGAGCCTGCCTACTTTACTACTTTGTGCTCTTACCTACACCTCTGACTTTACGGGGGGCTGTCCCCCACCACCTCTTTCGGAGAAGGAGTTAACCTAGAGCTCCAGTCAATAATAATTCCTGGGCGTGATAAGGGTGTTTTAACCTACAAACTCCTCTGAAGGTTCTCTAGCCTGCCTGACAGGCTCGTCCGGCCACATGTGATTGCTCACAGCCTCCCAACCGTGAGAGGCACGAGATGCTTTAATCCTTCTAAAAACAGGTTCCTTAGAAAAGTTAGAAAACTATTAGTATAAGTATAATGGGCTGATTGGAAATTGTGTTGGTGAAGGGTTTTTCATTTGTTGAGCCAATGTTTGTTGCTAAGTCTCCACATCCCCTGCCCTTACACACATTAATGATTATATAGAAGAAATAAGTATTAACCTTTGATATTAATCACGTTAGACCTTAGGCTAAGTAAATTCTTTCCTTAACTAAAACCCACTACACCCTCACCCTGTAGGAATGTAACTTGACTTGGGTGGCGTCTGTTTTGAGAATAATCAGCCCTGGAGAAATAAGTGTCCTGATTGACTGACCGCTGTCACAAGGAGAGGGTCGTAAATTGTCAGCAGGCCCCCCTGGCCAGAAGATGATGTAACACCCCTAAGACCTCTGTATACATTTGTGTGAAGCACCTGACTTTGATAAAAGTCAGGACTGCTGTCCCCACGTGACTTTTGTATAACATCTTTGTGTATAAAAACAGACTCTGGAAAATAAAGAATTGGGATCAGTTTCTCAAAATACTGGTCTCCCCATGTCTCTCTCTCCCTCTGGCTGAGTCTCCATCTGGAGCGCGGAACCCACCAAGCTTACTAATTTTGCCTGGGCTTCTAAGATCCGACCGGGGAGGCCTCAGTTTCTCCTCTCCTTCGGGAGAACGGAAGGACGCCTGCGGCCTACGTAAGTGGTGCAAGCTTCTTGTCTTGAAGTTTTATTGGTCCCCCGCGTAAACCAAGCTACTCAGCCTCTTTTCTCCACTGAATTTTCCTACTGAGCTATCCTTATTCTATTACTCTTTATATCTTTAATTAATATCTAATTGAAGCTATCGTATCCTGACCCTCGCCGACGCCGTCCCCGCTTCGAACTCCCTGGATCAGCCGAGGCTGGACCTCGGCACTGATGAATACAGTAACTGATATGAGAAACACAAAATGTAAACAGCAGACCAGATAATACATAAGAATACATAATAATGGAAATCACCAATCAGAGTAGCTAAAAGAAAATCCAACAAAAAAGAGAACATTTTAACAGACCTATTGATAACATTAAGCATATCAGCATTCATATTATAGGCATCTCAGACAAAAGAGAGAGAAAATGGTAAAATGTATTTGATGAAATTATGACTAAAACTTTCCAAACCAGAAGAAGGGAACAACCAAAGACAGAATGTACACAGAATATGCAACAAGGTGAATCAAAACAAACCCACACTAACATATAGTATAATTAAAATGGCAGAAGTAAGATGTAAAGAGAGTATTCGAAAGGCAACAAGAGACAACACAGAATCATATAAAAGGGAACTCCTGTAAGGCCATTTGCTGAATTTTGTATAAAAACTTTGCAGGCCAGAATGGAGTGGCATGATATATTGATATTTAAATTGTGGAAAGAGAGATACTTACAACCTGGTTTATCACCCCAGTAAGATTTTCAATTCAGAATTGAAAGAGAGATAAAGAACTACTCAGTTAGGTTGCTCAGTCATGTCCCTATCATACCAGCCCCATGGCCTGCAGCATGCCAGGCCCCAGACAGACAGACACACACACACACACACACACACAATGGAACATTACTAAGCCACAAAAGAGAATGAAAATCTGCTATGTGCAACAACATGGATGGGCTTGTCAGGAATTTTCATTAGTGAAATAAGTCAAATTAGAGAAAAAGAAAGACAAATACTGTGTAACATTTATATGTGGATTCTAAAAATACAACAAACTACAGATTGTAAATGACCCAGACTTGCCCATGAGCCTCCAGGAGTTTCCAGCGGAGGCATGGGTCAGTGGTGGCCTACTGCAGTGTTGGGGGCACTGATTGCAGCAGTGCAAGCAAGGGACCTTTTGAAGGAGGTCCCATTATCTTCATTACCTCTAGGATAGTTTGGCCCCAGGTCAAATAAAAGAGAGGGAACACAGCCCCACCCTTCAGCAGAAAATTGGATTAAAGATTTACTGAGCATGGCCCCACCCATCAGAACAAGGTCCAGGTTCCCCTTCAGTCAGTCTCTTCCATCAGGAAGCTTCCATAAGCCTCTTATCTTCTCCATCAGAGGGCAGAGAGAATTAAATCCACAATAACATTAAACCAACCAATCTGATCACATGGACCACAGCCTTGTCTAACTCAATGAAACTATGAGCCATGCAGTGTAGGGCCACCCAACATGGACAGGTCAAGTAGGAGAGCTCTGACCAAATGTGGCCCACTGGAGAAGGGAATGGCAAACCACTTCAGTATTATTGCCTTGAGAACCCCATGAACAGTATGAAAAGGCAATAAAATAGGGCACTGAAAGAAAAACTTCCCAGGTCAGCAGGTGCTACTGGAGATCAGTGGAGAGCTAACTCCAGAAAGAATGAAGAGATGAGATGGAGCCAATGCAAAAACAACACCTAGTTGTGAATGTGATTGGTGTTGGAAGTTTTCAGTCTGTCTGCCCTCTGATGGAGAAAGATAAGAGGCTTATGGAAGCTTCCTCATGAAAGAGACTGACTGAGGGGGAATCTGGGTCTTGCTCTGATGGGCGGGGCCATGTTCAGTAAATCTTTAATCCAATTTTTTGTTCAAGGGTGGGGCATGTTCCCTCCCTGCTATTTGACCTGAAGTCAAATATGGTAGAGGTAATTAAGATAATGGGACCTCCTTCAAAAGGTCCAATGCAGGCACTGCTACACTCAGTGCCCCCAACCCTGCACCAGGCTGCCACTGAACCATGCCTCTGCCAGAGACTCCTGGACACTCACAAGCAAGTATGGGTCAATCTCTTTTGGGGTCACTTCTCCTTTCTCCTGGGTCCTGGTAAACACACATTTCTGTTTGTGCCCTCCAAGAGTCTGTTTTCCAAGTCTTGTGTAAATTCTGGCAACTATGGTGGGGTTAATGGAGACCTCCCCCAAAAGGGCTTATACCATACCCAGGTCTACTGGACCCAGAGCGCCAGCCCCTTCAACAGTCCACTGATGACCCGTACCTCTGCAGAAGACATTCAAACACAGTTCCGTCTCAGTCTCTGGGGATGCTCTGGGTCCTGGTGCACACAAGGTTTGTTTGAGCCTCAGAGAGTCTCTGTTGGGTACTGGGTTTGATTCTAAGTGCAATTTTTCCCGTCCTACAATCTTGCTGGGGCTTCTTTGCCCTTGGGACATGGGGTATCTTTTTTGGTGGATCCACATTCTTCTCTTGACAGTCATTCAGCAGCAAGTTGTAATTTTGGAGTTCTTTCAGGAGAAGTTGAGTGCATGTCCTTCTACTCTGCCATCTTGGATAAAATGTTGAGAATGGAGAAGGCTATACATGTGTGGACACAGGGAATATATGGGAGATATCCATACCTTCCTCACAATCTTGCTGTGAATCAACCTGCTCTAAAAATAATGACCTTAAAAATGAAACAAATAAACAATAATCATTCACATGTCACTTACTTTGTCAAAGTCTTCGTAGGGCACCCAAAGTTGGATAAGCTACGTCCTTGATCCAGTTGACTGCTCTCAGGTCCTTCTACTCTTCTACTTAAAATTCTCTCATAGTTTCAGGGTGCAGTGGATAGTGAAAGTATAAAAGAGAAGCACAAAGAAGATCCTTTTCCATGACAAAAGAACTCCGCATCTTGACTCTTGCTGGTAGGCCAAGAGAAGCTACCCCATGTCCGAGATGAGCCGAGAGGAGTTACCCCACACCAGAGGCCAGGGGCAGCGGCCAGGAGGACCAACCCACGTCCAAGGAGCGGTGGCTGCGTGGGCACAGGAGGACCTAGAGGAGCTATCCTACGTTGAAGATCAGGAAGGGTGGCAGTGAGGAGATACCCCCTCCATCCAAGGTAAGGAGCAATGGCTGCGTTTTGTTGGAGCAGCTGTGAAGAGATACCCCATGCCAACGTAAGAGAAACACAAAGTAAGTTGGTAGGTGTTGCAAGAGGGTATCAGAGGGCAGACACACTGAAACCATACTCACAGAAATCTAGTCAATCTAATCAAACTAGGACCACAGCCTTGTCTAACTCAATGAAACTAAGCCATGCCCGTGGGCCACCCAAGATGAGCGGGTCATGGTGGAGAGGGCTGACAGAATGTGGTCCACTGGAGAAGGGAATGGAAAACAACTTCAGTATTCAGTATGCCTTGAGAACCCCATGAACAGTATGAAAAGTCAAAATAATAGGATACTGAAAGAGGAACTCCCCAGGTCAGTAGGTG
The DNA here is from genome assembly GCF_003369695.1 of Bos indicus x Bos taurus. Taxonomy (NCBI): domain Eukaryota; kingdom Metazoa; phylum Chordata; class Mammalia; order Artiodactyla; family Bovidae; genus Bos; species Bos indicus x Bos taurus. The sequence continues at coordinate 110,368,558 of NC_040105.1, read as the reverse complement.
CCAATATGCTACTGGAGATCAGTGGAGAAATAACTCCAGAAAGAATGAAGGGATGGAGCCAAAGCAAAAACAATACCCAGCTGTGGATATGACTGGTGATAGAAGCAAGGTCTGATGTTGTAAAGAGCCATATTGCATAGGACCTGGGATGTCAGGTCCACGAATCAAGGCAAATTGGAAGTGGTCACACAAGAGATGGCAAGAATTGAATGTCTACATTCCAGGAATCAGTGAATTAAAATAGACTGGAATGGATGAATTTAACTCAGATGACCATTAGTCTACTACTGCGGGCAGGAATCCCTCAAAGAATGGACTAGCCAATCACTGGTCAACAAAAGAGTCCAAAATGCAGTCCATGGATGCAATCCAAAAGAGACAGAATGATCTCTGTTCTTTCCAAGGGAAATCATTCAATATCACAGGAATCCAAGTCTATGCCCCAACCAGTAATGCTGAAGAAGCTGAAGTTGAACAATTCTGTGAAGACCTACAAGACCTTTCGGAACTAACACCCAAAAAAGATATCCTTTTCATTATAGGGGACTGGAATGCAAAAGTAGGAAGTCAAGAAATACCTGGACTAACAGGCAAATTTTGCCGTGGAATACGGAATGAAGCAGGGCAAAGACTAATAGAGTTTTGCCAAGAAAATGCACTGGTCATAACAAAACACCCTCTTCCAACAACACAAGAGAAGACTGTACACATGGACATCACCAGATGGCCAGCACCAAAATCAGCTTGATTATATTCTTTGCAGCCAAAGATGGAGAAGCTCTATACAGTCAGCAAAAACAAGACCAGAAGCTGACTGTGGCTCAGACCATGAACTCCTTATTGCCAAATTCAGACTTAAATTGAAGAAAGTAGGGAAAACCACTAGACCATTCAGGTATGACCTAAGTCAAATCCCTTATGATTATACAGTGGAAGTGAGAAATAGATTTAAGGGGCTATAGCTGAGAGAGTTCCTGATGAACTATGGAATGAGGTTTGTGACATTGTACAGGAGACAGGGATCAAGATCATCCCCATGGAAACAGAAATGCAAAAAGTAAAAGGGCTGTCTGGGGAGGACTTAAAACTAGCTGTGAAAAGAAGAGAAGCGAAAAGCAAAGGAGAAAAGGAAAGATATAAGCATCTGAATTCAGAGTTCCAAAGAATAGCAAGAAGAGATAAGAAAGCCTTCTTCAGTGATCAATGCAAAGAAATAGAGGAAAACAGAATGGGAAAGACTAGAGATTTCTTCAAGAAACTTAGAGATACCAACAGAACATTTCATGCAAAGATGGGCTCGATAAAGAACAGAAATGGTATGGACCTAACAGAAGCAGAAAATATTAAGAAGAGGTGGCAAGAGTACACAGAAGAACTGCACAAA